>NW_025953281.1:0-118897 GCF_022496945.1 Annulohypoxylon maeteangense | reverse complement strand
AAAATTATAAATAAATAAACTTATAAAAATTAATATATTTATATAATTTTAATATTTAAAATATTAATTAATATAATATTAATATTATAAAAAATCTTTAAAAATAAAATATTTATTTATATAATATTTATTATTTTTTAAAATAATTAAAACGATATATTAAATTTATTTATTTATATAATATTTTATTATTTATTAATAAACTTTTTATAATATTTAAACTTTAATAATTTCGATCGTTTACGAATATTATATTTAAAAATCGACGATTTTTTATCGATTTAAAAATTTAAAATATTATAACTTTTACGTGGTTTATTATTTCGATTTTTTTTTTACGTTTATTAATTAAACGATTTTATTTTTTTAACGCGTTACCGGACCGTTTTTTTCGTTTTTAAAATCGATAATATTAATAAAAAGTTAATTAACTTTTCGTTTTTTAACATTTATTTTAAACTTTAACGAATGGTTTTTATAAAAAAATATAAAAAAATTTCCGGTAAATACGTAATTATAATTATTATTATATTTTAAAACGGTAATTATAATAACGAAGTTTACATTAATAATTAAATTTTAATTATTTAAAAAAGTTTTATTTTAAATAATTAAATTTTATTACGATTTTAATAAAATAACGTTTTAAAAAAATTAAAATTAACGGGTAATTTTATTAAAAATGTTTCGCGTTTTATAAAAAACGAATAATATTTTTATATTAACGGTTTATATTATATTTATAAAAATAAATAAGTTTCTTTTATTAAACGTAACCGGTTTTTTTCGTATAAATTTTTTTAAATTTTTTTCGTTTATATTATTTATTTTCGGTTTTAAAAAAAAGTTAAGTTATTTTTACCGTAAATTAAAAATGTAAAAACTTGGAAATTTATAATTTACGGCGGGCGATTCGTTAATAAAGTTAATTTATTAACGTATTATATAAATTACGAAATATTCGATTAATATAAAATTTTTTTAAAAAACGTTAACGATAAATTAATAATAAAAATAATTTAATAAAACTTATAATTTTAAAACGTTTTAAAATAAAACCTTTTAAATTTTATTATCGCGTTATTTTAAAAATCGATAATAATAAATTAAATTAATTTAAAATTTTTTTTCGTAATATTCGATTTTTTATTAACGATAAAGTAAAATTAAAATTTACATACGAATATACCGGTTAATGCCGTATAAGTTAACTTTTTTTATCGTTTTTAAAAAATAAATTATTTAAATTTTTTATCCGTTTTATAAATGGAAATATAATAAAAACCGAAATGCGGGAAATGTAGGAATTACGAAGATTTACCGTAAATTATACGTGTAAAAATGTATTAATTCGTTTTTTATATATAATTACGAAAACTTTAAAAGTATTATTTTTAATATAAAATTTTAATTTATTTTAAAAATTTTTATTTTTTTTAAATAAATTATTAATAATTATTTATTTATATTTAGTAATATTTATTAATAAAATAATAATATAATATTTTTTTATCGATTAAAACTTTTTAATAAATTTAACGTAATAATTATATTTAAAAGTTTTTTATTAATTAATTTAAAATTAATTTATAATGTTAATATTAAATTAAACTTATAAAATTAAATGTTATTTTAAAAAAAAAATTAAAATATCGTTTTTTTTTAAATAATATTTATAAAAATAATTTTAATTAAATAAGTTTAAATTTAATTTATATATTTTAAAATATTTAATTATTATAAATGTTATTTTTATTTTATATTCGTAAATATAATATTCGTAAACGTATAAAATAATTTTTAAAATTATTTTATTTTTTTTTTATTATACGTTAATTCGTTTATTACGATATTTTTAATATATTTTTTTTAAATAACGTATTATTTATTTAATATTTACGTGTAAATATTATTTATATAAATTAAAACGTTATTATTTTATTTATTTAATTTATATTCGTTTTACCCGTTATTAGTAAAATTAATCCGAAATTATATATATTAAAAAAAATTAACCGGCTCGTATTCCGCCGTAAAAAATATACCGGAATTATAATACGTAATAAATTAAATGGTATATAACGAATTTAATAAAAAGAAAATAAACTACGGGGTTAATAAATTAACGAATTCATTACGTTTTTTTTCGTTTTTATACTTATTTTTAACGGAAAAATAATAAAAATAATAATAAAAAAAATAAATTAAACGATTTTATTTTAATAATTATAAATAAAAAATGTTATATAATAAATTAAAATTATTTTTATAAACTTTTAATAATATATATTAATAATTTTTTTTATATATATTTAAAAAACTTATAATAAGTAATGTTATTTTTATAATTAATTACATTATTTAAATAATATTTAAATAAATAAATAAATTACTTATAATATAAAATAAATTTATATAAACGATTAATATTATATATAAAAATATTTTATAAATATTAAAAAATAAGAAAAATTTAATCTTTATTTTAAAATTATTAATTTAAATTTTATTATAAAAAAATAAATTATTTTATATTACGTTTATCCCGTTTTATAATTATATCGATATTATTATATAATTATTTACCGCGTATTATTATATAACGAATAAAATTATTTATTATTAATTTAATTATATAACGGTTTATATTTAATATAAAAATATATATTTTTAATTAAATTTAATTTAAATAAATTAATAAAAATAATTATATTATATTAATATATAAAATAAATATAAAAAATATATATGGTAAAAAAAAAAATTATAATTAATTATAATATAAAAAAAAATAAGTTTAATTAAAAGATTTAATTTTTTATAAATAATAATTAAAATTAACCGGGAAGTTTTATTAATAATTATAATTATGGTTAATATATTTTTATATATTTTATAATAATTTAAAACTTAATTTAATTAAATTATAACGAAAAAAAAAAAAAGGGTAAGTAAGTTAAAAAAGTTCGTTATATATATTAAAAAAGAAATTTAAAAAAAAAAAAAAAAAGTAAAAAAAAATTAAAGGAAAAAATGTAATACCGAAAAGTCGAAATTATAAAATAATAGTTTAAAAATTCCGAAGGTTTTAATTAAGTAATATTATATCCGTATTACGTAAAAATTTTATATTTATAAATTAATATTAATAATTAATTTAAATAATAAAAAAAAATTAATAATTATTACTTTTTATTAAAATTAATATATTACGAATTCGAATTAATTTTTAAGTTTTTAAAAATCGAATTTTTTAATTATAATTAAAAAAAAATAACTTATAAGAAAAAATCTTATATTTTTTTTAAAGTAAATATAATTTTAATGTTAATTTACGTATTTTTTAACGATAATTTTAATAATAAAATTTTTATAAAAATAAATTAAATATTAATTTTATTAAAACGGAAATTTATTAACTTTTCGAAATAAAGTTATTATATATTTTTATTATTAATTATTTAAATAAAAAACGATTAAAAATTAACATATTAAAACGATTTTTAAAACGTAAATTAAAAAAATAAGAAATAATTTATTACGAAAAATTTAATTATAATCCGGAACTTATAAATATTATATAAAATTATTTTTATAAAAAAAATTATTATAATAATTTAATTTTAACTTATTTATAATATTAATATAAAATAATAATTAATCGTATTTTTTTTATTTAAATTCGAATAAAAAATAACATAAAAAAATAAATTAATAATTTATATTAATGATTATATAATATAATAAAAATAAATCGATTTATTAATAATTATAAATAAACGTTAAATACTTTCGAAAAATTAAAAAAAAATAATATTTAAAAATATATTTATAAATATATTTATATTTTTATTATAAAAAATAAATCGTATAATGTATATTATTAATAATATTTTAAAATTGTATGATAACGTTATAATAATAAGTTAAATAATAAAAAATAAAAAAATAAAAAGTTTATAATTTCGAAATTAAATTATATATAATTTATAAACGATTATATAAAATTTTATTTTATTAAATTTAAAATTTACGTTTATATTAATACGTATTTACGTAAAATCTTTTAATATAACGTTAATAAATTTAATTCTTTTTTAATAAACGTATTAAATTAATATTTACTTTTTATTAAAACGTTAAAGTTTTAATTATAATTTATTTAAATAAATTATAAAATCGAAATACCGTTTATAATAATAACGTATTTTTAATTAATTATATATAATAAGTTTATTATAATTGTAAAAAACGCGAATAATATAAATTACGAATAAATATAAAATTATATATTTTAAAATTTTTATAAATAAAGTATTAATAAATAAAATAAAAAAATTAAATAATAATAAAAGTAATTTTTTTAAAAAATTATACGTTATTAAATTATAAGTAAATTAAAATTTATATTTTATAAATTTATATTAATATTATTAAGTATATTTTAAATTTCTTATTAATATAAATAAATTTAATAAAAACTTAATATCGAATTAAGTTATTTTATATGTTATATATAAAAATATTTTACGATAAAAAATTATCGAGTTTATTAAAAATTAAAATATTTATTAAATTCGGTATTATTTAAGTATAAATTATGTTATTACCGGTTAAATAAATAAAATATAAAATAATTTCGAAAATATTAACGTATTTAATTATAAATAAAATATTAAAAATAATTTAAAATTAAAAAAATTAATAAAATAATTAAATGTTTCGTTATATAAGTATAATTTTAATAATTTTCTTACGTTAAAAACGTAACGTGTTTATAATAAATAGTTAATAAAACATTCGTTAAAATATATAAAAAATTAAAAATATCCGTATATTAAAAATTATTTTAACTTAAAAGTTTATTTTAAATAATATATAATTAATAATAAAAAACCGCGGTTAATGTTTAATAAGTTTTTTTATAATAAATTAAAATAGTATAAAAATTAATTAAATATTTATAAAAAACATATAAAAATAACTTAAAAAAAATATAACTTAAAAAACGTAAAGTTAATAAATTTATTAATTAATTTAAAAAAAATATTCTTATTATATAATATTATTTTAATTAATTTAAATTAAGTTTTTTTTTATTTATATTAATTTTTAATTAATTAAATTTCTCCCCGTAAAAATAAAAAACTTATAAAATAATCCGAGGATAAATTAATACTTTTTTTTTTTTTATAATAACCGGAAAAAAAAAAAAAACTTATTTTTATTTTTTAAATTATGTATTTAATATAATTAATAATTATAAAAATTACTTATTTTTTAAATAAATAATAATTTATAATCGATTTTAAAAAAATTATTATATTAAATCGGAAATAAAAAAAATAATACTTAATATTTAAATGAGTATTTAATTAAAAAAATATAATAAAGTAAAAAATATAATAAAAATAAGTAATTTTTTATAGCTATATAAAATAAAATATAATTATATAATTAAAAAATAATTATTTAATTTATTTTAACTATATGCGTAATTATTTATTTAAATATTTAATATTTATAATATATTTTATTTAATATAATATATATTATATTATTTTAACGTTAATTTTCTTATTATTATTTTATTATTTATTTTATATATTAAATCTTTATTATAATTAAAATAATATTATTAAAACTTTCACCGTTATTTATGTTTTTTCCAATTGGGATAATTTAAATAAAATTAATATTTAAAATTAAAATATATTATTTTAAATATTTATAATTAACGTATTTAATATTTTTTAATATATTAAATTTAAATGGTTTATATTATTTATTAATATATTAAGTTTATTATATTATTATAAATAATATTTTAAAAAACGATAAAAAGTTTAAAAAAAACGATAAAATAATAAAGCTTTATTTATTAAAGTTATTTTTATTAAATAATCTATTATTACGAATTAAATTATTACTTATTAAAAAATATTATTTTTATGTTTTTAAATATACGAACGGTTAAATTATATTTTTATTATTATAAAACGTTTTTATTTATATATTATATTAATTATATTAATTTAATAAACCTGCCGTTTTTTATTTTTTATAATTTTAATAATTAAAAATTTCCCGATAAATTATTATTATTTTAAGAATAATTAAAAATTAATATTAATTTATTTATCGATTAAAATAATTTTTATTTTATATATAATTTAAACTTATAATTTTATTATATTATAACCGGTTTAATATTATTTAAAAAATGTTATATTATATTTTTAAATATAAAATAATAATTAAAAAATAATAATATATACCGGTTTTTAAATATATAAAAAGTTAAAGTTATTTATAATATTTTTAATAATAAAATATTTATTCGAAAAAATATTTACTTTTTTTAAAATTAAAATTATTTTATTATATTATTTAAACTTAATTCGAGTTTTAATATTTCCAAATTAATAAAACATAATAAATGATATGAAAGGAAAAAACATCGAAACTTAATATAAAAGATTTTTTTTTATATTTTATTTTATCTTAAATTTTTTTTTTATTTAATAATTATTATTTATTTTTTTATATAAATAACTTTATAATTTAGTAGTTTTATATTTACTCGTATAATTTATTACGCGTTTAATATAATTTCTTACCGTTAAATTTAATGATGATTTTTTTTTTATTCTTTACATAATACGATGTAACGAGCTAAAAACTTTATTATTTTAATTCTTTTTTTCGTTTATTTTTCTTAATTTAATTTTTTTTTTATTTATTTTATTTAATTTAATTATTTTCCATTTATTTCTTTATAAATTTCAAGGAAAAAAACCTTATTATAGTGGTAAATTTCTTAACTATTTTATAATATTAATAATTTAAGTATATTTAAAAATTAAAAAATTATATTATTTTATAAATTTATTTTAAAGTTAATCATGTACGAAAATTTAATAAAACTTTAAATTTTATTTAAAGAATACGTTAATTTGTTTTACATTTATTCGAATATAACGCGAAATGAATAATAAATATATATAAATTTAAGGATAATTTTAAACACGTTTTTCGTTTTATTACGAAATTAATTATTAATATTTTATACGTATATAATTATTTTATAAAAGGAATTTCGCTAAATTTCCCATAAATTACTTTTAAAAAAATAAAGTTTAAATTAAAGATTACTTTTTTTTTAAACGTATTTTTTTTATAATTAAGTTTATATAACATAAAAAAGTTGGTTTTTACTTTTTAAACATTTTATTTAATAAAATTTAAAATAAATTTAATAAACTTAAATATTTAATAATAATTAATATAATTACGTTTTATTACGAAAATTTATAATTTTTTAAAAATTTTTATCGATTTTTTCTTTTTTAAAAATTTATTATTTTAAAATTTAAAACTTTAAAAATTTAAATTATTAAATCTTATTTTTTCATTAATTTTTTTACTATTATATTTAAATAAATTAAAAATTTTTTTTTTACTACGTATTAAAAAAATAAAGTTTAATAATATTTTTTTATTATTATTATTAGTTTACGTATTTAATATTATATTAATATTAATTTTATAAATTTTATAAATAAAATTATCGTTATTATTTATTTTTATGTTAAATATTAAATCGATATTTAATTTTTAAACTAAAAAGAATATTTTTAAACGTTTAAAATTAAGTTTTTTTAAGATTTTTACTGTTTTTATATTTTTAAAACTTTATTTAATAATACCACTTCCGTAATAAATTCTTACCTTAATTATAAAATTTATTTCTAAAATATCGAATAATATCGAAACTATTATTAATAATACAAATAATAAAATAACTAGTATAAATAATTAAAAAAATTAATAATAAGATTTTTTCTAACTTTTAAAAATAATATTAAATAAAGTTATATAATAACGAATTAATAAAATAATAATTATTATAATAATAATAATAAACATATAAGCAAATAATAAAATAATAAAAAAAATTATTAACAAAATAACCGAAGGTTTAAATTTCTTTAAAATTTTAAATAAACGCGTAATATTAAAAAATTAAATTTTAAATATAAAAAATTAATTAATTAAAAATATCGGATATTTTTATTTAAATATAAAATTAATTATTATAAAATTTTTTAATATTATGATTATAGGAAAAAATATTTTTTAAAAAAACGTGGATTTATTTGTTAAAATAATAAATATTATAAAGATTAGTTTAAAACGAATCGAAATAATTCGTAAAAAATTCTCGTAAATATTTCGAAAATTTATTTAATAATAATAAATAAATATTTTAATAATTAATAAAAAAATTAATTATTTATTTAATAATAATTAAGCTTTTTAAAAACTTTAAGAAAATTATAAAATATTTATATACAAAATAATATTTAAAATTTAAAATGTAAAATATACCTAAAATAATTATTTACGAAATATTAATATTAAAATTTAAGTTATAAAACTTTTTCGTATATATAAAGTTATAAATTTTACAAGATTAAAATATTAAATAATAACGATTTAAAATATTTTAAACGCTAATTTAAAAATAATCGTGTCGTAATTAATAAAATTTACATCCTTAAATATTTACTTAAAATATTTAAATAAAAAAAAAAAATTTAAAAAATGTAATTATTCGTATTTAAAGTTACTTTTATTTTTTTAAAATTAATTAAAAATATTATTAAAACTTAAGTAAGATTTTTTAAAGATATTTCGTTTAACGAACTTATTATTTTTAAGGTTTTAATTAACATTACTTATATAATTAATTAAAAAAATAATAATTTTTTAATTAAATTTAATGATTTTATAAACACTTATTAATAACGAATTAATTTTCGTTAATTATATAAATATTAAAAATATAAATAACCGTTTAAAAACCGTTATAAAACTTAACAACTAAATAATTATAAAATAACTTATAATTATAATTATTTTTATAATTATTTATCTCGCAAAAAATTACCGAAGGTTTAAACGTTTACGTTATAATGAGAATCAATATAATGATAATTATTATAAATTATTTCGTTATTAAAAATATTAAATAAAAAAAAAAACGAAAAAACGACACATATTTTATAAAAAATAAAGTTTTTTATACAATTAATAACATAAATTTTATTATATATAAAATTAACTTTTAAAAAAAAGGATATTTTTTAATAAAAAAAACTAAAAATTATTTAAATATTAAAAAAACTAATAATAAATTAAATAAATATAACTACTTTATAACTTTTAAAATAAATAATAAATAAAAATTTAAATATTCGAAATACGGAAGAAACTTTAATATAAAATTAAATTATTTTAAATATATATTAATAAATAAATATATTTACTTAATCATATCCATAAAATAAATAATTAAAAAAATTAAAAAAACGTTTAAATAAAAAACTTATAATTATATACCACCCCTTTTTAATTTTAATATAAAAAATAAAGATTTAAATACGATAAGTAATAATAATTTAAACATAAAACTAATATTTTTCTATATAAAACCATACTTTTTATTTATAATTAAAAACGTATTAAATATTTATTTTATAACTTTATAAAAAAGAAAAAAATAATAATATAAAATTAAATTTAATAAAAAACTTAAGTTTAAAATATTAATTAATATTAAAAATATATTTTATATATTTAAAAAAAAATTAAATATAAATAAAATATAAAATTATAATATTCTTAAAATATATTTTTTAATTATATTTATATTTAATATTAAAAAATATATTAATATATTTATTAAAATTATTAATAATTAAGGAATAAAATTTTAAATATATATTAATTTAAAAATAAATAAAAGAATAATAAATAAATAATAATTAAAATAATTTATTTAAAATTATAAAACTTTTACCCTTAAGAAATTATTTTACGTTAAAAGAATTAACCTAAATAATATTAAACTTTATTAAAAAACTTAATTTCATATTAATATATTAAGAAAAATAAAAATAAAACGGAAATGTTTAATTCGTATTTAAGTTAAAATTTAAATTTACAAAATTAATTTTATTATATATTTTATTATAAAAAATGACTTTTTATATAAATATAATATAATTTTAAATTATTTTAAATTAAATATATTTTTAAAATTATATTTAAAAATAATAATTTTTATTATAATTAAAAAAAATACCTTTATTTAAAAAAAAATAAAAATCTTAAAAAAAATAATAATATTTAAATATATAATAATATTAATTTTAACGAAATATTTTAACTTATTAAAAGGAAAAGATTTTTTATTTACTTTAAAATATTTTAATATTTATAATAATATTTATAATTATTTTTTAATAAAAAGTATTATTATTTTAAACGATTTTAATAACGAAATAATTATTCCGAGAAATATGTATTTTAAAACAATAATCGAAATTAAAGACGAAATATTTTATAATATAATATAAGAAAAAATAAACGTAATATAAGTTATAATTTTTAATTTTTACAATTTAAATATAATATTAAATTATAACGATTAATATATTTTTATCGTTAAATTTTTTATAAATAAAAATATTAATATTATATTAAAATTAAAAAAAGTAAGATTAAAAGTTATATAAGATTTTTTTTTAAAAAAAAAAGCTTTTTGAAATTTAATATTTTATTTTTAAAAACTTTAACGTTTATAAATATCTTTAAAATTATAATAAAAAATAGAATTTATTATTACGTTATTAACTTTTAATTTGTAAATAAATTTACGAAAATAATTAATAAATATAATTATTAAGAAAATAAAAAAATATTATAAATATTTAAAAAAGATAAGATATTAATAAATATAATTAATAATTAAAAGGAAAAATTAAAAATAAGATATATTTATTTTTTAAAAGTTAAAGATAAAGAATTTTTCGATTAAATATTTAATATTATATATTTTAAAGGTAAAATGGATTAATAAAAAAAAGTAATATTATTTAATTATTTATATTTTATAATTTAAAAATTAATTAACGATAAAAAAAAAAACGTATAGTTATTAATTTAAAAGTTTTAAATAAATATATTTTATTAAATATATATTTTTTATTATTATAAGACGAAATTATTTAAAAAATGTAAAGAAAATAATACTTTATTATAATAAATAAAATAATATTTTATTATTAATTCTTAGTCGTTATAAAAAATTACAATAAAATAATAATAATTTTATTTTAAAGTTTTAAAGTTTTAAATGTTATTTTAATAAGTTTTAAAAATTTTCCTGCTTATAAATAACGGTATATAAATTATTTATTAAAGTTATTAAAAAAGTTCATTAAAGTTTATATAAATAATATCGTTATTTTTTTAAATATAAAAAAATAATATTAATAATATTTAATAAAATTTTTCCGTTATTACGAAAACGCTAGTTTAACTTTTAATTTTAAGAAAATATTTATAAAATATTTAATAATTACATTACTAAGATTTATAATAAATGGTTTAAAATTAAACATCACAGAAAATCGTATTTTAATAATTTAAAAACTAAAAATATTAACTATTTTATTAAAACTTAAAACTTATATTAAACTTATAAATTTCTTACGAAAATATATCCTTTATTATTAATAAAAAATAAAGTTATTTTAAAATAAAAAAATTATATTATTAAATAAAGGATAAAAAAATTAAGAATTATTAATATTTTTAAAAAAACGAAAGGAATATATTATAAAAATAAAATTTAAATTAACAAAATTAAAAAAAAAATTATTTTTAATTTTATAAACATAATTTTATAATTCGATAAATTTAAATTATTAAAAATATAATTAATAAATTTTTTTAAATATTAACGTTTCGAAATAAATAAAATTTAAAGTTATAATATTTTATTTAAACGAAAAATGAAACGATTAACCGATAAAAATCGATAAAATAAAATTAATAACTTACTTTTTAAAAGTCTTAATACGCGTAAAATTTTAATATAATATTATAAAATTAAAAATAATATATTTAATTTAGTTATATCGTTTTAACCATATTTATTTATAATTTTACACGAAAATTATTAAAATAATCATCGATTATAAATTAATGCGAAGGATAATAAATTAAATATTTTTAAAAACGATCGATATAAATAAAATAAATTCGAAACTAGTTATTATTTTAGTTTTTTTATTTTAATTTAATTTAAAAATATATTATATTGCCGGTAAATTTAACTTAATATTAAATGTTTTATTAAAATTATTTACGATTTATAATATTTTAAACATTAAAAAAAAATATATAAAAAAATAAATTAATATTTAAAAACATTATAAATAATATTACGATAAATAATAACGAAATAACATATTTTATATTTAAAATTAAAATATTAATGGAATTTCGTAATTAAGTTATAACTAAATACAAGTATAATTAAAAATTAAAAAAAATGAAAAAAATTTTAATAAAAGCGAAATAAAATAAAAAAAATACGGCTTAATAATATTAATATAAATTAAAGAATAATTTAATATATTATATTATAACGAACGGTAAAAAACGCTTTATAATTTTATTAAGTTATATTTAAGAACTTTTAGCTTTAATTCACGATACGAAATATTATTTCGACCCTAAACGTATATACCATAAATTAAAATATATTCAACTATAAAACATATCGAAAAAAATTTAAAAATATATCGCTTAATATCCTAATTACATTAAAAATAAAACGGATAAATTTAAAGTAAAAAGTTAATTAATTTTTATAAACTTTTTAATAATATTATATTATATAATCGTTTAGGATTTTATTATTAACTTATTAAAAGTAAAAATAATTTCTTTATTTTAATTTATAAAAAAATATAAATATTTTAATTCCTTATTTATTATTATATATAAGTTTAGTAAAAAAGTTATTTTAATATTAAAAAATATTATATATAAAGTTAAAAATTAAGCATTATAATTATTAAAAACATTATAATTATATAATTAAAAAATATTAATAAAAATAATATTTAATTGCGATTTAAAATTTATATTAAATATATAATAATTTCTTTTTATAAAAATAAAAATTAAATTTATAATAAACATTATATATTATCTTTAAATAAATAACTAATTAAAAAAAAAAAATTAAAAAATCGAACTTACGTTACGATATTACGTTATAATAATAAATATTTTATAAATTAATATTATTTTAACCTTATAATATAACATTAATAATACTTATTCGTTTATTTTCGAAAAGTTATTAAATAAAATCGTTTTAAGTTTTAAACTAAAAATAATCTTTAGTTTATTAAAAATCTTAACTAATACTTTTAATTATAAAATAATTAAGAAATAATATTAAAAAAAAGTAAAAAAAGCAATTAATTATATAACTATAAACGTTAAAACTTAATATAATAAAAAATATAAAGATATAAATTTTAAAATTAACGAAACGGTATATTTACGATTACATAAAAGATATTAACTATTAAACGTTAAAAATAAAAAATTTAAAATTTAAAAAACCAAATCTTTAATAGTTACGAAAAAAATCGAAAATATGGCATATAAGTTAAATATTTTTAACAATTAAAAAATTTATAAAATTATAAATATATCTTAATTATGTAAAATTTTATAAGGTTAAAATCCTTATAAACATTATATTTTTACGCTTAATTATATCGTTATTAAAAAAAATATTAATAAATAATAATTATATAAAATAAAGAAATTATTATAATAATAAATTAATAAATAAAAAAATAAAATAATATTAAAATATTTAATTCGTTAAAAAGGTTTTTCGGTTATTTACGATTAATAATATACGAAAGAACTTTTATCGTAAAACGTTATAAAATTAATTTATAAATAAAATATAAAGAATTTTATAAGCTTTAATAAAATAAAAACTATAAATTTATAAGAAATAATATAAAAAAGCTTAGCTAAATTAAAAAGAAAAATTCGATTTATTATTAAAACTATAATAATTTTTAATACTAATAAATTTCGATTTCTTAAATTTTAATCTTTTATATTACCCCTATTATTATTTAAAAAAAATAATTTTATAATCTTATTACTTATTTATAAAAAACTAAAATAAAAGTTAATAAAACGTTAACATTTTTTATAAAAAGCCGGGAAATTAATAAGATATAATGAATGATATAAAAAAAAAGAACATTAAAATTTAATATAAAAGATTTTCTTTTATACTTTATTTTATTTTAAATTCTTTTTTTATTTAATAACCATTATTTATTTTTTCATATGAATGACTTTATAATTATATTAATTAATTACGTATATATTTTATTCGTTTAATAAATTTATTAATTTTAATATGGAAATTTTTACGTTATATTAAAATATATTATGTTTATTTTTTTATAAAATTTTTATTAAGTTTTTTTTCGCTTATTTTATTTAATTTATTTTTATTAATTTCGTTATTATATTTTTTAATAATAATAATAACGAAAACGTATATTTTATTAATTTTAAAATATTTAATAAATAAATTATTAAGTAATTATTTATATATAAAATACCATTATTATTTTTTAAAATAACCGGTATACGAAAAATTTTTACGTTTATTTAAGTAAGTTAAAAAAAAGGTTTTAACGAAATAACTTATAATAATATTACGAATTTATTATATTTATTTTAAATTAATTAAATAAAATTAATATTTAATAAATATAAACTTAATAATTAATAAAACGATTATTTTTTAAACGATAAATAATTTTATAAATGGTTACGGTTATATTTTAATAATATTAATAATAAAATTAACGATATAAATAATAAAAATAAAAATAAAAGTAAAAGTGAAAGCGAAAATAAAAATAATAACAACGATATTACGGGTCGATCTTTTTTGTTATTTTTAAATAAAAACGTAAAAAATAACGTATATATATATTACGATAATACGTATAATAACCGGTTCTTTTTTAAAACGAACTTATCGGGTAAACTTTAACTTAATTATATATTTCGATATTTTTTATTTATATTAAATAACGCGCGTATTAAAAACGTATAAATAAATTTTAAATTATATTAAATTAATTTAATATTAGTTTTTTATAAAATGTTTAATTCGAAATATTTAATAAATCGGGAATGGTTTTTAAATAAATATATATTATAATAAATTTTCGGGATATTAAATTAACGTTATTTATTATAATTAATTATTATTATTAAAAAAGTTAAGTTATAATATTAATATTATATTTTAAAACGATAAAATAAATTAATAAAAAAACGTAATAATGTTATTATTTTTAAATAAATATATATAACGAAATAATAAATAAATAATTTTATAAATAAAGTTACGTTTAAATTATTAAGTTATATTATACGTTACGTAATTTACTTTAATTTTATATTTTAATTATTTTTATATAATTTTAATTTTTCTTTTTATAATTTACGTATAATTTTTTCTTTATTTTTTTTTATATATATAAATAAAAATATTAATTTATTTTATCGCTAATTACCGGTTATAAAACGATATATTTAAAAAAAAAAAAATTAAAAAAAAGTTAAAACGATTATAAAATACGTAATTTAAACTTGGATTTAAAAAAGTAGTTAATACGTTAAAAAAATTTTTATTTATTTATTTATTTTAAAGCTTAATTATTTAAGTAAAGTAAATATTTATTTAATTAAAAATTAAACGAATTTATTAAATTAAAGGATATATTTAATAAAAAACTTTAAAAATTAAAATTAAAATAACGTTAAAAAAATTTAACGTTATTTTAAATAATTAAAGCGTTTTTTAAATTAATTTAGTAAAAAAGTTTAAAAAATATTAATGTTTATTATTTATAAACGATAATTATAATATTTATTATTTTATTAAATTATTATAATTAATTAATTATTTTAATTAATAATTTACTTAAAGTATACTTAATTAAAACGATTTTTTTTTAATATGTTTTAATTTTTTTAATTTTTTTAATATTAAAGTAAATATATTTTAATCGGCCGTCGTTTAAATATTATATTTTTCCCATGTTTTAATTTTTTTAACATTAAAATAAATATATTTTAACCGGTATTTTTAACGTTTTAAATATTATTTTATTATATTTTACGAGTCGATATTTTTTTTTCGGGATTTTTTATTATTTTTTTACGGAAAATATTATATAAATTAAAGTTAATTACGTTAAATGCGTAAAATGCGTTTAATTTATTAAAAAGTTTAAAAATATTAATCGTATTAATATTATTATTACTTTTTAATACGTAATTTTCGAAAATAAAAATATATAATATTATAAAGTTTTAAATATTAATAAAAATATAAATATATTTACTTTTATTAACTTTTAAAATAATTATATAAATAAGTTTAAAATTTTTTTTAATATTTTTTTTTAACTTAATCGTTCGGTTAAAATTATTAAATATTAAATAATATATTAACTTATTATTTAAATTTTTTTTATAAAAAATAAAAATATTTTTTAAGGAAATATTCCGGTGGAAAATGTTAACTTAATAAAGTTTATATATTATAATTAATATAACGTTTAATAATTAAAAACGGTATTCGATATTTATTTTTTTCGTTATAAAAAAATATCGCATATTATTATCGGTTTTTTTTATAATTAAAAAACATATAATTAAAATAAGTTAAAATTTAATTAATATATTATATAAATATTATATATTATTTATATATATAATAAAATTATTTCGAATTATTTTAAATATTTAAATTTTATTACGTATTAAATTAATTTTTTATTTTATGTTATTATTTTTAAAAATTTCGAGTTATTTAATAATTAACGGTTTATTAATTATTTTATATATAATAAAATAAATATAGTTTTTTAAAGTTTTTTTAATTAGAAAATTGTAAATAATAATGTCGTTAATTTTATAATAAATCGAGAAAGGAAAAAGATTTAATTTAAGTATAAAATAATAATTAAATCGAATTTTACGAAAAAAATTATCGCGTTTTATAATATAATGCTTTTTATTAAAACATTATAATTTTATTTTAAACTTTAAATATAATTTAAAAAACTTTATAAATAAACGTATTATGGTTAATTTTTTTTAAAAATATACCGTTTTATTTTATTTTAAAATAAAATTATTACTTTCGAATAAACCGTTCGCCATTTTTAAAAAATATATTAATAAGTTTTTTAATATAAACGCGTTAAATTTTATTTTTAAATATATTTTTATTAATATATTTAATATATATTTATTATTAAATTTCGTTATAATAAAATTAATATTTATATAACTTAATATAAATATTTTTTATTTAAATTTTTACGTTATATTATTATTAATTAATAAATAATTATTAAAAAGAATTTTATAATAATAATATAAAAAATTTAAAATAAAAAAAAAGTTTTATTTTAAATAAAATATAATTAACTTTAAGCGCGGATTTATAAATTTTACGTTACGAATTATATATTTAATAATTAAAATATTTTTTAATTTTATAATTTCGAATATTATAATAAAATTAAAAAAAGTTTAAAATTTTATAATAAATAAATATAAATAATTAAAAGAAAATAATTATAATTAAATTATAAAAATAAAATTTTTTTATAACGTAAATAAAAATTTTATTATTAATTATAACTTTATTAATAACGTTATAATTATTAAAAAAATATTACGATATATAAATTTATTTTTTTTATATTTAAATGATTTTATTTTTATTATTTATAATATAATATATTTAAAATAATATTATTTACGTTATATAGTTTTTATTAATTCGTGTATAATATTAAAAAAAAGCTTAACGCGAATTCGAATATATTATTAATTATATTAAAATTTTATTTTATATTAATTTAATTTTAACCATTTTTAATTTTATTAATTTAACGTTTTAATTTTTATAATTAAACTTAATCGAAAGTGTTTAATTTAAATTATTTTTTATTTAATTTATAAATTTTTAAGTTTAAATATAATTATAAAAATTAAAGTTAAAAAAAAACTTTTATTTCGATTAATTCGAATTTATTTTAATTTATTTTAAGTTTAATTATATTTTATAATTTTTATTTTAAATTAAATTAAATGTAATTTATTTTATTTAAAAACATTTTTTAAAAATAATTAAATAATTATAATTATTAAATTTTTAAAAATATTTTAATAACGAAATAATTAATTAAAAATTTAATATAACGAAAAAATATAAATTTTAAAATAAAGTTTAAAAGTTTAAATCGAAGTATATAAACGTTTATTTATTTTATATAAAATAATATATACATTTTTCGTTAACGTTTTTCCGGCTTTATATAACGTAATAATTAATAAAAAACATATAACGTAAATAACATTATTTTTTAAAAATAATATTAATTATTTAATATAAAATTTAGTTTTTTAACCGTATAATATCGTTAAATTTAAAAGTTAATTACGATATTTTTTTTCTTTTATTTTATTTATATAATATTTTATAGAGCAATGCTAGCCGCGCAGTATGGGGTTCGCTTAGCTTCCCGCGCAGTAGCGCTAAAATAGCGCGTTCGAAAGAGTACCTTTTTGCCCATACAAATCGCCATCCTCCGCCTTGTACTCTCAAAATAAGCTTTTCGCGCTATCTTTCGCTAGCGCAATTGAACTTGTACACTTTTCGAAAAGTCCATACCTGACTTTCTCTTGTATCGATCTATCTTCAACGCTCCTTTTGTAATTCAATTTTCGATTGAAGCTTTTGAAACTGATCTGATCGAAAGCTGTTGAATCGACCTATTTGTATTTCGAAGAACTAATCTTTTCGAAGTTTCCTTCGATCTGAAAGCCTGGTTCGAAAAGGGTGTATACTTCCAGTCTCTGGCTGTTGATCCTGTTGCCCTTACTGCGATTTGACTTCGATTCAACGATGCAACGGCCTTTTCAGTCCCGAATTCGATGCAACCAGGTTCATTCAATTCCTCCCTTCGATGCGATTACGTCAATTGTAATTATTAAGGATTTGAACCAGGATTGGTCGAGAAACAATTGATTAAAGATTGAGTTGTGTACATAGTAGAAATAAGGTTCGAGACTAAAACAGGTACATGTTCTCCCATATAAATCTCTATGGGACAAAATGTACACCGTTCTTCGGCATTTCTTTTATCCGATACTGCGCGGGAAATTAGCCGAACCCCATACTGCGCGGCTAGCATTGCTCATTTTATATATATATATATATATGTTAAGTAATTTTTTACTTAATTTAAATGAAATAAAATATATTTTATTTTTCGATATTTTTTCGGTTTAATATTACGTAATTATTTTAAATCGTATAAAATGAAATATTTTAATATCGTGTAATATTTTTTAACGATTTAATTTTTTAAATAAATTTAAATTATAATAATTACCCGTTAAAATTTAATAAATAAATATTATTAAATTTTTATTTTAACTTAAATAAAATATAATATAAAATAATTACTTATATTATATAAATAAAAAACGTGGTTAATAATTTAAATTTTTAATTCGAATTTTTATATTTTTAAACGTTTCGAATTTTACTTAATTAATTATAAGTTATTAAAACATGTAAATTTAATATTTACATTATATAATATTATATATTATATATTATATTTTTTCATTTAAATTTTTTTTTTATTAATTTATTATTAATATTTTTATTTTATTATTTATTTAATATTTATTATATTATATTATTAATATTTAAAAATAAACTTGAAAATTTAAAAAAATATATTACGTTAAGTAAAAAAAAAATTAAAAAAAACTTTTAAAAAAGAAATAAACGAAAATAACGATAATAATAACGACGAAAACTTATAAAATTATAATGTTAATTATTAATTATTTTTCCCGTTATTATTAATATTTATTACTTTTTATAAAGCTTTTAAAAAAATATTAAAATTTTAAAAATCGGATTTATTTTTTAATTTTTATTTTTTTAATACTTCGTTTAATTACGTTACTTAAATTTTTAACATATATTTTTAATATAATATAATATTTATTTTTAAATTAATAATATAATTATATAAACGTTTACGAATTTATAATAATTTAAAGTTATTATTATTATTATTATTATAAAAAATATAATTATTATTAAAAAGTTTAATTAAAACGGCATATAAAAGTAATATTTTATTTTATTATTATTATTAAGTTTTTATTTAATAAAATTAATATTATTTAATAATTATTATTATTCGAATTTATTAAATATACGTATTTATAAATAATTTTTACTTATTTTTTAAAGCCACGATATTCGAAAGCCGGTTTTTTTATCCTTACGAATTACCCGTTTTATAAAAAATTAATTTAAAAAGGAAAAATATTAATCGACGAAATAAAAATAAAAAAATTTAAATTTTTCGAAACTTAATAAAAATAATTTCCCCCGAAATTCGGAATTTAATAATTATAAAGTAAAGTTTAATTTAATTTATACATTTAATGTAGTTTTTAATAAAAATAAATGTTAAATTAAAAAAAAATATTAAAATTAACGTGAATTTACGGTTAATAAATTTTTCCTTAATAATATTTTATTAATTAAATGCCGGTATATTATATATTTAAATATTATGAAATTAATAATATTACGAAGTTTTATTAAATGTTAAAAAAATTAAATTAATTTAAAAATATTAATGAAAATAAGTTAAAAACGAGTATATTTTTTTATAAAATTAATATTTAAAACTTAAAATTATTTAAGTTTATATAATATAAATTTAATAATACACGTATTTTTATTAAAATTATATTTTATATTTAAAAAATTTTATTTATAAGGATATATAATAATTATTTATTATTTTTTTTTTATTTTTATCGATTTTTTTTATTATTTAAAAATGTTAATTTTATTATTAAACGACTTAGTAATTTACGTTAATAACTTTATTAATATTTATTATTATTAAAAAATTTTTTTATTTTTTACGTGCTTTTTTATATATGGTTTTTTTTTATTATAAAATTATAATAATAATTATTATAAAAAAATTTTCCCTAAAATTAATAACGACGTATTATTTAATTTTTTATAAAAATAATTATATATAAGTTAAAAATTAAACGTTATTAGTTTATTATATAATAAAAAGTAAAAAAAATAATATATAAAAAAAATTTAATAATATCGTATATAAATACTTAAATAAACGTTAATTTTAAAATATTAAAAATATTTATAAAAAATATAAGTGTTTATTTTAAATTTATTAAAAAATAAGTTATTAATTTTTTATTTAATCGATTTATTAATTAAAAAGTTTTTTAAAATATTTAAAAGTTTAAAACATTTTATTATTATATATATTACGATTATAATTATTTAAATACGTGTTTATTTAAATAAACGGGTATTTTTAATAAATACGATAAATTATAATTATAATTTTTAAGTTAATTAATATTATTATACGTTATTTTTAATGGTAATTTATTACGGTAAAATAACGATAATATTAAATATATTTATTTATTTAAATATTTAAGTTATAAATATTTATTAAAAATATAAAATAATAATGTTACATTATTATTACATTATTATTATATTATAATTATACCGCGATATTATTAATAATATTATTTTATTTATTTATTTAATTATTTTTATTAATATATTTAATATTATTATATTTTTATCGAAAAAAATAAATAAATAAAAAAAGAAAAAAAAAGTTTTTTATTATAAATAAATTTAAGTTAAATAATTAATAAGTTTTATTTTACTTATAAAAAATGTTAACGATAATATTATATAATTTTATAAAATGTCGTGGAAATTTAATAAAAACCGTATTTATTATTTATTTAAATATTTTAACGAAATAACGTTATTATTTTAAAAATAATTTTTAAATAATATAATATTTTTTATAAGTTTATAACGGGAATAACCGATAATTACTTAAGTATTTAATTAAATCTCGTATTAAAAAAAAACGTAGCTTTTATATTAAATATATATTTATTTAAATAAATAAATATTAATAATTTTTATTAAAAAAATTTAAGTTAAATTATTAATTAAATATATTAAATACGAAATATATAATTTATTAATGATAAATATTTATTTAAATATTTAAATAAGTTAATAATTTCGTTTTTTAACGTTAAAAAAGCTTTATAATTAAAAATTATTTTCGAACGTTATTAAAAAAGAAAATAATCGGTAAAAAAAAGTTTTTATATTATGTTTAAATGAAATGTATAAAGTTTTAAACGGGTAAAAATAACGATTTTAAAACGAATTAATTAATATATATTAATGTTATTAATATAATGTCGTTATTTAAAAATATTTAAATTAAATTAAAAATTAAAAGGATAATATATTTTATAACGATAATTTATTAATTAAATAAATAATATAAATAATAACGTTACTTTTTTAATTTAACTTTTTTTAATTAATTATTTAAATATATTATTTTTTAAGTATTAAACTTTTTTAATATATTATTAATAATTATATTATTTTTTTTTACGTTATTTATATTATTAACGATATAAATATTAAATTTATTTATTTAAGTTAATAAATAAATGTTTAAAACGAAAAACATTTAAACCGTTTATAAAAAAAAAAAATGTTATTATTAAGTTAAACGAAGTTAAATGTTTTTACGGTTAAGTTAAATTAATGAATATTTTTTTAATTAAAAAAATAAACCGTATAAATATATAATGTTTTTTAAATATAAAAACGGGTAAAAATATAAATAAATGGTAATAATAATATTTATATTATTAAAAAAACGATAAAAAATAAGAAAATAAAAAAATAATTATTAATAAAATCGAAAAAAGGTTATATTTTTTTTTTTTATTTTTTTCTTAAATAAAATTATTATATTTCATTTTTTTTCTTTAACGAAATCGTATATTATTTATATTATACGTATACGCGATTTAAATACTTATTAAATACTTATTTACTTATTTATTTACTTATTAATAAATTAATATTTAATAAATATTTATTAAATGTTTGTTTTTTTTTTTTTGCCGGGAAATTTTTTTATTTATTTATAAATATTATATATTAATTAATATTAACTTAATATTTATAATGTTTTTAAATATATAAATATTTTTTATAAAAATCTTTAATAATTATTAAAAAGAAATATTTTATTTTAAAAATATTATTATTAAATTATTTAATATTTATTTATTTAATAAGTATTTATTTAAATAATATATATTTTAATATTTAAATAAATTAATGTTTATTATCGTTAGTTACGTTTTTACCGGTTTAACGCGCGATTTAAAATTAAACCGTTATTAATTTTATTTTTACGTTATATTATAAACGTATACCCGTTTTAAAAACTTTTTTACTTTAAGTTTAAATTTTACCTTAATTAATTTTAATAAAACCATTCGTATTAAAGAAATAACTTTTTTAAAATACGTAATAATAATTATAAATAAAATTTAATTATATTTTATTTAATTAAAAAAATAATAAATTATTATTATTATTATTATTATTTTAAATTAAATATAATTAATAAAAATTAAATAAATAAATAAATAATTATTATTAACTTTTAATAAAATAATTAAATATTTAATATATAAATATTTATATTTAATTTATTATTTAATATTAAATATTAATTTATTTAATAATTTTTAAAATTTTTAAGTTTAATATATTATAATTATGTTTTTAACTTTTAATAATAAAAAATATGCGAATATTTTATTATGTTAATTAATAAAACTTTTTCGAAAAAATCGGGTTAATGGTAAATTAACTTAACACGAAACATTTATTCCCGGAAGTAAAATATTAACGTTTTTAACGAAAAAAATAAACCCGCTTATATTTCGAAAAAAAACTTAAAACTTATTAACTTTATCGATAATAATACGGGCTTTAATTAAAACTAAGTAAAAACTTTCGATTAAAATTTAAAAAAGAAAAATTATTTTTTTACTTAATTTACGCCGTTTATTAATAATTTTTTTACCGGTAACGATAATAATTAACCGGAAATTATTAATAATATTAATTTAATCGAATATACTTTTTAAATGTTAACGAAAATAAAAAAAACGATTATAAATAAAATTATCGTTTCGATAATAAAAAATTTAAATATATAATTAAATTTATTATATTATAATTATTTTAAAAAATTAATTAATTATTATTATAATTTAAAATTAAATAAGTTATATTTTTAAATAATTATTATTTTTATTAAATATATTATTACCGAAAGTTAAAACTAATTTAATTTTAATTATTTTTTATTAATTATAAAAATATATTTTTATATTTTTATTTTTAATTATAATTATAATTTTTAACGGATTTTAATTACGTACGTAATAATAATTAATATCGTTTTATTTTTAAAACGCGTTTATAAAAATTATAAAGTAAATTAAAACCTTTTTTAAAATTATATTATCGTATTAAACTACTTTTAAAACGTTTATATTAAATATTATTATAATAATAATAATAATAAATGTTTACATTAATTTAATATATTTTTTATTTATCGAAATTAAACTTTATAACTTAATTAATTATTTTAATTATAATAAATAAAAATAAACGTTTTTAAATAATTAATATATTTACGTATATCCTTTTTTTATTATTAACATATATCGTTATTATTAATAAATTTTAATTAATTATTAACATAACCTTTAAAGTAATAAAAAACGTTAAAGTTAAATTATATAATATTATTAACGAAATTAAAAAATATAAACGTTAAAAATTAATAAAAATTTCTTAAAACTTTCATTATAAAATTTATATTATTTTTTTTATTAAATTATACTTAAAGTTAAAACGGTTAATAATATAAAAAGTTTTTAAGTGAATATTAATAAATAATAATAATTTATTTTTCTTTTTTTTAAATATTATTTTTTTATGTAAATTATAAAAAAATATACGAATATTTATTTTATTATTTACTTAATACTTAAATAAATATATAAATAATAAATAAATAAATATTTAAAAAAAATGTTTAATAGGATTTTATTTATTCGTAATATTAATATTAAGTGTTTTTTATTAAAAATTTCCGTATTTAAAAATAATATCGTATTAAATTATATCCGTTTCGTATCACGAATTTACGTATAATTAAATATTTTATATTATATATATTTATTTTAAATTACATTATATATTTATTAAAGTTTAATTATATTTTTCTTTATACGGTTTTTAATTAAAATTTATAATTTAACGTTATTACGAAATTTTTTATTAAATTTTAATTATTATATTAAGTTAATAAACGTAATTAATTATTATTATATTTAATTTAAAAAACGACGTTAAGTGTAATTATACGTGGGTTATTAAAAATAATCGCGTCGTTATATATTATTATAAAATAAAACGAAAAAATATAAAAAGTAAATATTAAAGTTATTATACGAAGATTTTAAGTAATTTTCCGGGTTATTTAAATGTTAATTATTAATAAGTTTTATACGGGTTAAACTTTAATTTTACTTAGCTTTTAATAAATATAAACGTTTTTAAATATATTAATATAATAATTTATAATTTATTTATAAAATAAAATTATTCCCCGTATTTATTTAATAAAAATATATTATTATTATAAATATTTATAATTAATTACTTAAAAATTTAAAATAATTATGCTTAAATTTAATAATAACGATAATTATTTATTTTTAACGTTGTTATTTTTTTTTTATCGAGCTTTTTAATAAAAATTATTAAAAAAAATTAATTTATATAATTAAAAAAAAGTAACGGATTTTAAACGAAATTATAAAAACCATAATAATTAAACGCGTAAAATTAAATATAATTAATTTACTTAATAATTTATTAGTTTTTATTTTAAATTTAAAGAAATTTAATAATATAATTTAAAATTTATAATATATAACGAGGACTTTTTTAAAGCGGGTAAAAGAAATGTTAAAATACGAGTTTATTAATAAAAATAATTTAAAAAATTACTTTTAACGTTTTAATAAATTTTTATATTATATTAAAAAGTTTTTTATTAATTTATTATTTATCGTAATTAAATTATAGTTATTTTTTAATATTATTAAAATTTAAAGTAAGTTATTTAAATAGTTTAATTAATTTTATTTATTTATTAATTTTTAAAAAATTAAAACGCGGAAATTTTTTCGTTATAAAAGTATTTTTAAAATATCGGATATTTTATTTAATATATTTAATAATATTTTTATAATTAATAAAGTATAAGTAAAATATTTTTATCGTTTATTATTTAAATATAAAAGTAAGTTTATTAATTATTAAATAAATAATACTTTTAATTAATTTATTTAATTTTAGTTTAATTTTTTCGAAAATATATTTTATTTTAAGAATTTTATTAATTTTAACGATTATAATAATAAGTTTATCGTTTTATAAATTAATAAAAAAGGGTTATTTTATCGACGTTAAAATTTAAATAAAAAGTTATTATTTTTTTTAACGTTTAAATATTAAGCCGTTTTTAAATTCGATTTACCATTTTTAATAATTTAAAAATAAATTAATATAATAATTAACTTTTATTAATAATTTCGTTAAATAATTTTACGTATTTTATTTAATCGTTATATTTAAAGTATATCGTAAAAAAAACTTATATTCACGTATAATATAATTAACATCATTTTAATTTATTAAATAATTATTATTTTTTATAATTTTATTAATTAAATTAATAATTTTATAATTAAAATAATTTTATTAATTTATTTTATAATATTACGATTATATTTTAAAGGGTTAAGTAAATATAAATCATGTAAGTTTTATAAAAACGTTAAAAATGTTTTTCTTAATAAAAGCGGGAAAATAAAAAGTTAATAATTTTTTTTTTAAAAAAAAGTATTTAAATTTATATAAATATTTTTATAAAAATAAATGTATTAATTTAAACTTAACTTTTTTCCGTGGGGTTTTTTTTATTTAAAAAACCTTACATGTTAATTATATTAAATATATTAATTAATATTTTTTTTTAAATATTTTTTTTTTCGAATGTTTTTTTATTACGTAAAAATATTCGTATAATTTTTACGTAATAAAAAAGTATTTAAAAAAAGAAAATAATTAAAAAGAAATGTATATTTAATATAATTATATTAATATTATTATATTTTATTTAATTAAACCGTAATAATAAATTCCCCGTTAAAAAGTTAATTAAATTTATTATTATTAAACTTATTATTAAATAATTTTTAAAAGTCGAATTTTTCGGTTATTTAAACGGAAATTAACCGAATATTATATTTAATAATATAATTATAAATTTTAATATAATATAATTATTCGATTTATATTAATTAATTTTAACGGTTATAATTAACGATATTAACGAATAAAAACTTTAAAAATTAATTATAACTTTTTAACGATAAACGATAAAAATGTTTTAAATATATATCGTTAAGTAATTATATTTTTTTAAATATTTTAATTAAAATTATTAAAAAATTAAAAATAAAAATTTAATTATATAAATTTATTATTTTATTAATTTAAAATTTTATAAATAAATATAAACGTTTTAAATGGTTTATAAAATTATTTTAAATTTTAATCGAATCGAAAAAATTATATATAAATTTAATAAAATTAATAAAATTTTAAAAAAAAGCGTCGGTATAAATTATTAATTTTATACGCCGGTCGATATAAATTTTTAAATTATAAACCATAAAAGAATTCTCGAAAAATATTTATGTAAAACGTTTTTTAAAAAAAATAAAATTAAATTTTAATTAAATAATAATATTAATTATTTTAATATAAAAGTCGGTAAATATATAAAAGTTTTTTAATAAATTATTTATTATTTTTTTAAAACGTTTAATTAGCTTTTTTTTTTTTTTTAATTTTAAAGTTTAACGTTTTTTCGTTAATAAAAAAAAAGGGTTATTCGGTACGGAAAATGTAAATATATATAATTAATACGGGTTATTTATTATATAAAAATTTAACGTCGATAAATTCGGAGCGTTAATAATAAAAGCGTTATTTATTATATTTAATTAATTTATATATATATATATATATATATGTGTGTATATATTTTAAATATTAAAAATATATATTAAAAAAAATGTATAAAAAATTTAAATATAAAAGAAAAAAAAGAAAAATGGTATTTTTTTAATTATTATAATAAACGAATTATTAACTTATAAAACGATTATAAACGATATACTTTCATATTAAATAATAATTAATAAAAATATATATAAAATAATCGTTAATATAAAATTAATAACGAATTTTTATATAATTATTTATTAATATAAATTATAAAATATTTTCGATTAAATTAGTTATTAAATTAAGGGAAGAAAATATAAAATTACCGGTTAAGTAATTATATATTTATATTAAAAGTTAATTTTAAAATAACGATAAAATATAAAAAATATATTATAAAGTTTTTTATAATGTTTTATTAAAAAAAATATTATTATAAAATAATAATGTTTAAAAAATAAATGTTTATAATTTTTTATTAAATGATATTTTATTATATATAAAGTTTTAAATAATTATAATATAATTATTTAATAATATTATAAAAATAATTTTAAGTAATATTATTTAAGTAATATTAAAATACGGATTTTTCCACGTAATATTCCGTTAAGAATTAAAAGTATTTCTTTTCGTATATAAATCGCCGTATTATTATTTATATTCGCGATAATTTAATTAATATAAAATTAAAACTTTATTTTATTTATATATTTTTAATTATAACTTATTTTAATTTAATAAAATAAATTAATAAAAATATAAAACTTAATTTAATTAAAAATTTAATTAATTATTATTCGATTAATATAAAGTGTATTTATATTAATTATAAATTAATAAATATATAAATAATTAAAATAAAAAGCATATTTCGATAATAAAGTTAATATTTCTTTTAAAATTAAAAGTTATTAAATTTATTATTAAAATATACGTTTTAATTTAATTTATTATTTCGTAATTAATTTAAATTTTAAATATTTATAATTAAATTAATATAAAAAACCGTTAAAAATTAAATCGAATAATATTAATTATATGTTATTAAATTTTTTTATTAATTAATTATTTAAGTTTAAAATTATTAATATATTTTATATAAAAAATTAAAAAATTTCCGATTAAAAGTTTATTAAATAATTAATATATAACTTTATTTTTAATTATTTTTAATTTAATTAACTTTTAATTTTAACGGTTATAATTTATATCGATTAAATTTTTTTTAAAAGTTTTTTTAATTAATATAAAATTTATATTTTTATTAATTTATTTTATTAAATGAAAATAAGTTAAAATTAAAAGTGTATAAATATAATAAAATATAATTAAAGTTTTAAAAATTATTAATTAAGTTATTATTAATATATATATTTATATTATAATTTATATACGAAGAAAAGTATATTTAATTTTAACGAAATATTACGTAAAAAGAAATTATTTTTTATATTACGTGAGTAATATTACTTATAATTTTTCTTAAAAAAAAAGTTTTAAAAGAAAATAAAAAATTAAGGAAAAAAAAATAATATTTATTTAAAAAATTAAGTATTAAATTAAACATTATTATTAAAATTATATTAAAATATATATATATTACTTATTTATTTAAATAAGTAATTAAAATTAATATATTAATTAAATATTAAATTAATTAAATAATTTAATATATAAATTTTTATATTTATTTTTATAATTTATAAAAAATATTTATTATAATTATTATTATTTAATAATTAACATTTATATTATAAAAGAAAAAAACGTTTTATAAAAATATTATAATAAAGTTTTAAAATTTTTATTAAAAAAGATTTATTTAAATGTTTATTATTTACGTTATTATTATTAAAGTTAAAATTAAAAGAAAATAATAGTGGTGATATATACGTATTTAAGTTATTAAACCGAGTAAATTTAAAAAGCTTAAATTTTTTTTTATTAATATTAATATTATCGTTTTTTTTTTTTTTTTTTTTTTTTTTTTTTTTTTTTTTAATATTTTTTTGGGTTTTTTTTAACGGAATATATTTAATGATATTTTTTTTCGTTAATTTCGTTTTAAAAGCGTTTTTTATTATTAATTTTAACGAACGATAACGATAATTTTATAATTTAATTTATTAAACCAATATATTTCGTTATAATTTTCGAATTAATATTAAAAATTAATAAATTTCGTATTAAAAACTTAAACGGGTTTTATTAAGTTTAAAAAATACGAAAAATGTTATTTTAAAATATAAATTAAATAAAATAAACGAATAAAAATTTACGGGAAATATCGTAAAAAATATATAATTTACGATTATAATATAACGTTTATTATTTAAAAAAATAATAAAATTACGAATATAAAATATATAATATTAATTTATATTTATTATTAATATATTTCGAAAATATAAATAATTTCGTTTAATTAAATATATAATAAACGTTAAAACGAAGTAATAAATCGTTAATTAAATTATTTAACGATATTTAAATAAATAAATTATTATTAATATAGCTAGGGATTAATATGAACCGCGGTTAATTTAAAGTAAAACGATTAATAAAAGGATTATATTAAAGTTACGTTTTACACCCCCAAGGTGGGAGCGGAGATCCGAGACTATATACACGAAAAGTGTAACCTTAATAAGTCACATGACTAATAACCCTAGCGCTATCAGTCACGTGTCAGCTATCCCGACAGTTATAAAAATATTACGTTATATTATTTATAAAATATTAATTTTTTACGAACCGAAAAATAATATAAACGTATTAATTTTCGTAAAATGTTTATATAATATAATAATATTTATTACGTATAATAATAATATTAATATTTATTTATAATAAAATTTAAGTTTTATATTAAAAAACGGGGAAAATTTTAATATTATTTTAAATTTTAAATAAATTATTATAAAAAAATACTTAATTATTAAAATTTAACGTAATAAAATATTAAATTATAATAAATTAACGATTATTTAATTTTACGAATTACGTTAAATTTATTTTTTAAACACGTAAAAATAAAAAAGTAATAAAAGTTTTTACGTAAAATATTATTAAAAAAATAAATAATGCGACGCGCGTTTAAATTAAACGTTTCGATTAAATATAAATAATTTTTATTATTTTCATTATAAAGTTACGTATTTTTAATTAATATATAATATACGAAATATATTAAATTATAATCGATATTATTATTATTTAAAATAAAAAAATATAATAATAAAAAATAATTTTAAAAATATTCGGGATAAAAAATATTAATACTTAAAATCGTAATTTATATTATAATGTTTATATTTATAAAATAAAAAAAAATAAAAGAAATAATTATAATTAAAAATGGTTTTTTAAATTCCATTACGTATATTCGAAATAAATAAGTTAATTAATTACGATAAAACGTTAAATAAAAACGTTAAATAATAAAAAAATAATAAATAATAATTATAAATTAAAATAAAATATCCGGGTTAAATAAATAACGTTACGATTTAATTTAAAATGTTTTAATTTAACGATATTTTAAATTAAAAAAACTTTAAAAATTATATAATAATTTTTATATATATATTTTATAAGTTAAGATTTTTTTAATTTTTTATTTATCTTTTTAAAATTTATAATAATTTAAAAGTTAAATATTCGAAATTATAAAATTAAAAGCTTTAATTATAAAATAATTTTATAAGTATATTATATTTCGAAAAAATATTATTTAAATGGAAAAAAATTAAAGTAAATATATTAATAAAGTTAATTCGTCGAAAAATAAAATATTATATAAAAGTTTTACTTTATTTTCGTAATTAATTAATTTATATAATAAAATACTTATTATAAATTTTAATTAATTATTATAATAAAATAATTTTTATAATTAAATTATTATCATGTTTTAAAAAAGTAATTTTTAATTTTATAAATTAATTATTTTATATTATTTAAATATATAAAAAGAAAAAAAAATAACATTTAATTAATATATTTAATTATAATTTATTTAAATACTTAAAAATTATTAAACCCGGAACTTATTTTTTATTAAATTTGAAATTTATTTTTTATTAAATTTTATCGAAATATTAATTACGTAACGTAATAATATTATATATATATAAAAGTTTTTATAATTTATTATTATAAATTTTATTATTATTTATATTTAATTTACGAAAAATCATGTTTAATTTATAATTTAAAAAAATAATTAATGTTAATTATAAATTAATATATAAACTTTTATTTAATATATTTTTAATTTTTTTAATTATAGTTTTAAGTTTATTAATAATTATATTATTTGGATTTTTAAAAAGTTATAACGTGATTATATAATTATTAATATTATTATTAACGAAATATAAAATTATATTTTCGTTTTTATAATAAACGTATAATTAATATTTTAATATATAAAAATAATAATTAAAAAAAAAAACTTATAAAATGGTAAAATAAAATTTAAAATTATTAAGCCGGGTATTAATGTTAATAATATTTATTTTAAGTATAATAATATTTATTTTAAACGTAATAATATTAATTTTAAAAATGATAATATTTTTTTTAAAAACGGTAATATTTATTTTAAAAGTAATAATATTTATTTTAAAAATGGTAATATTTTTTTTTAAAGTTACGATATTTGTTTTTAATAATATAATATTAATTTTAAGTTTTATTATATTAATTTTAAGTATATTTACGTTTTTATTAATTATTTTAAACGTGGTAATTAATATTAAACGTATAAATATTATTTTTAATAATGTTAATATTTATTTTTATTTTTTAAAAAATAATCACGATTTATTAATTATAATTAATTATAAATAAGTTATTATATAATAATAATTCATTTATAATTTAAAATATATATTCCGTTATAATTAAAAAATTAAATTAAAGTTTTAATTTTATAATATATATAATAAATATAAAATGGGAATTTAAAAAAATAATATTTAAGTTAATAATTTAAGTGAATAAAGTTTTAAAAAAAATTATTTAAAAAAACATTTTTATAAAAATAAATAATAAAGATTTTACGTGTTATATTATATTAATTATATTTAAATATTTATTTTTATGTTTTTAATTTATAAAAAAAAATAACTTAAATTTAATGTAATTAATATATTTAAAAAAATATATAAAATATATATAAATTTAAAATAATTATTATATAAATAATATTTTCATAATGAAAATAATTTTAAAAATTATTATTAAATAAATTTTTAAGTATTTAAGTTAAAATTTTTTAATATATATATAATAAAGGAAATTTTATATAAATAAAAATTATATCGTTTAAAATTAAATTAAATTAAGTTTAAAGTTATATATATAATTATAATTATTATATAAATATTTTTAACTTTTATTTTAAATATTATAAATAACGTTACGAATTAATAATAATGTAATAAAATATATTATTATAAATTAAATTAAATTAAATTAAATAAATTATTTTATATAATATAAAGTTTTTTTTTTTTTAAAAAAATAATGTAAATTTTATATATTCGTTAAAAATTAAAAAAAGTAAATAATTAAATATTAAAATATTTATAATTAATATTATTCGCGTTATATAATTTTAATTAATACGCGTGTTATATTAAAAAAAAGTTTAACGTTAATTTAAACGCGTTTTAAATTATATTAAAATTTTATTATATATTCGATTAATTTTAATTATTTATAATTTAATTAATTTAATGTTTTAATTTTTTTAATTTAATTTAATCGAAAATGTTTAATTTAAATTATATGTTATTTTTTTTTTAATTTTTAAATTTTTATTTAATTATAATATTTAAAGTTAAAAATTAATTATTACTTTAATTAATTCGAATTAATTTTAATTTAGTTTAATTTCGATTATAAAATTTTAATTTAATTTTTTATTAATTTTAATATAATTAAGTTTATTCGAAAACGTGTTATAAAAATAATTAAATTATTTTAATTATTAAACTTTTAAAAATGTTTTAAATGCGAAATAATTAATTAAAAATTTAATATTATGAAAAAATATAAATTTTAAAATTAAGTTTAAAAGTTTAAATTACGGTATTTAATTTTTTATTTAATGTATATAAAATAATATATATACGTTTTATTAACGTTTTTCCGGTTTTATATAACGTAAATAATATTTATATACTTAATTATTTAAGTTTAATTTCGAAAATGCGGGGGTTTATCGATAAATATTTCGATTAATTAAAAAACACGTATTCGAATTTAAATTATATTATTAAAATAATAAAGTTTTTATAAAAACTTGGTTTTAATTAATTAAAAAAATATTATAATTTTATATTATTAAATATAATTATAAAAATTATATATTTATTAAATATTTATTTATTTTATTATTTTTTTTATTATATTTTTATTTATAAAAATTATTTTACGTTTAATCGAAAAAAAAATTAATAATTAAATATTTATAAAATTAAAATTTAATTTATAAAATTTTCGTTAAGTTTATAAAAGTTTTATTAACTTTTAATTTTAAAAATAAAATAAATAAAAAACTTTATTTATATATATATCGTATTTTTTATAATAAAAATAATTAAAAATTCCTTACGTAATAACGTTATTATTTTTAAGTTTTTTAATTTCGTTTCGTAATTTAAATAATATAAAGTAAAATAAATAATAATACGTATATTTTTAATATAATTAACTTTTTAATATTTATATTAAATTTAATTTATTTATTAAATAAACGTATATATATAATTTTAATATTTAACGGTAAATAATTATTATTTAAAAAAATAAGTTATAATATTTATTTATAATAATTTATTTATTAAATAATTATATATTTAAAAGTTATTTATTTTATTAAAAAATATTTAAAATTAAAAAAACGTAAATTTAAATTATTATTTAAAAGTAAAATTTTAAACGTAAAAAGGATTTATTAAATATCGATTTTTTTTAAATTAATAATTAAAAGTTTATAAAATCGAAATTAAACCCGTAAAATCCCCGTAAAAGTTTTATTTATAATTAATTTTAAAAATAAAATAAATAAAAAACTTTATTTATATATATACCGTATTTTTTATAAAAAAAATAATTAAAAACTTTTCGCGTAATAATGTTATTATTTTATAATTTTTTAATTTCGTTTCGTAATAAAGTTAATTATTATAATTTTTATTATCGTTATTATTATTATTACGAAAAAGTTATAAAAATATAAAAAATAATATTTTTAATAAATTTAAAAAACGGTGTTATATATTAATAATAATATTTTAAAATAATTAAATTTATATTTAACGTAATTTTTATTAAATAAGTATATATTTAATTTTATTAATAATATCGTTTTTTTATACTTTTTTTTTTTCCGTTTTTCGGTAAAAAAAATATAATATAAACCGTTACGACGTATATTTAAAAATATAAATTATTAAATAAATTATAAAAATTTTATATTTAAATGTAAAATGTAAAATTTAATTTAATACGTTTAATATACTTTTAATAAAGTTTTAAAATAATTATATAAATAACGGTTTTCCGGCGTTAATATTAATTATTATTATTATTATTATTATTTTATTTAATAAAAAAAAAGAATTAAATTAAATACGTTAAATTAATAAGTAATTTTTTTTAAAAATTAAATATTAATCGTAAAAAAAATAATATCGGGAATTTAAATAATAAAAATATAAATAATAATTAATAAAAATTATTTAATTTTTACTTAAATATTATTATATTTATAAGTTTTTTTAAATATTATTATATTTTATATTTAAATAAAACTTATTATTAAAATAAAATATATTTACTTTAAAATAAATTAAAAATTTAATATAATAAATATTAATTTTTTTTAATTATTTTTTAAAAATTAAATGCTTAAAATAAAAAGTTTTATAATTTTAATGTTTAATAATATTTATTTAAAAAAAAAATTTAAATATAAATAATTAAATAATTTATTTTTTCTTTAAAAGTTTATAATTTTTTTTATAATAAAACGATTAATTTTATTAACGTTAATTCGCGTTAAATTTCGAATAATTACTTAAATATAACGTTAAAATAAAAAAATTAATTAAATAAATAAATTATAAAATTTAAATATTAATGTAAAATTAAAAAATAAAATAAAAAATAAATAATATATAATATATATTTAATAAAAAGCCTTGTTATTTTAATAATATCGCATTTTAATAATATGGTTTAAATTCGGAAACGAGGTTTTTAATTAATTAAAAACATTATTAATAAACTATTATTATTAAAATATTAATATAATAATATTAATTATTTTTCACTTAAATAATTTTTCATTTATTATTTTAAAAGCTTTATAATTTAAAGTATTTAAAGTTTTTAACTTTTATAATTAATAGTTTTAATTATTTTAATTTATATTAATAAAAAAGCGAAATATTAAAAAATTCCTTTAATTTAATTTAATATATTTACTTAAGAAATGTTTATAATTAATATTATATAATTAAATAAAATTAAATTTTATTTAAACATTATATTTTTTTTTATATTTTTATTAAATATATATTAATTTTAATATAATTTTTTTTATTTAATTATAAATTTTTTAATTATTTTTTTTCATAAGTTTTAACTTAATTAAAATAAAATCGGGAAAATTATTTAACTTAAAAAATACGTAATAAAATCGATAAAAATAATATATCCATTTACGATTATTTTATATACGGCGTTATATATTAACGTTAATTTAAAAAATATATTAATAAAAAATTTAATTAATTAAATAATTTAAGTTTAAACTTAAATTATATTATTAAAATATAATATTATTAAAATAATAAAACTTTTAATAAAAAGTAAAAATAAATTATATTTTTTTTTAAATTTAATAAATATTTATTTATATAATTTTCATTTTATTTTTTTTTTTATTAATAAACCGTAAAATTTAATAATAAAAATCAACGTTATTTTTCCGTTTTAATTTATTAAATTAAAAATTTTATAAAATAAAAAATATTCTTATTTATAATAAATATATATTTACTTAAATATTAAAAATATTATCATTAAACATTAATAACGCTTTATAAACCATAAAGCACAATATAAGTTCCATATATACTGCTTATTAATACTGTGTACATTTCAATACATTAATTGAATTGGCAGGTTGGCGGATACGGGCTTATGGTCCACCCTAGATCGATTTATTAAGTTCTTTGAATGTAGGCGTCCAAGGCGAGATTCATTGGTTGCATGAATAGAAAGGCTCTAACAGCGGATTCTTTGGCATCTGCATATTTCCCAGAGTGTACCAAGAAACTTGAATCTATATGGTTGAATTGATCCTATGGCAGTAGCCGTTAAGCTTTTGAGTTGATATTCTTTAGGGTGCACTGGAGATTATCGATCCATTTTCGCGATCTTTTTGAAACTTGAGTCATCTTCAGACGAAGCCTTTATACACGGACTACTGGCGATAGACGGGAGGAGAATTAGCGTTAGGTAATATGAATCCTATCGACATGAGATTTCTGATCATTTTGCATTTCTCGTAACCGTTATCTGGAAAGCCCGCGTGATGAAAAGTTGAGTTGTAATGAACAGAAAATGGACTTTCTCTAGAGCCAATACTTATTTTCAGCCCTATGCGGGGCATGTACGGAGATATCGGGGCTACTGCGATAAGCAAATCTACTGATAAGAACGATTAGCTGAGGGCCAATCAGAGGCCCGGCATTCCAAAGATATTTTATTCTTCAGATGCTTAACCTTAAAAAAAAGTATTTTCAGAAAAAAAAGACATTGAAAAAAAAACTTGGAAACAAGATATTGAAACCAATGCGCCTCTACACCACAGTGGTCTCGCGATTGGTTCTGAGAGGAAACAGGTCTATACATCCTCTGACTTCTTCTTATCCATCATCGTTAATTAAGCCCCTCATCTGCTCTAGACCATTTCATTTTCAACAACAGCAAAACGCTAAGAAAAGGAAACCTGAATTTCCTGTCTTTGATGATTTCAATAACGAGGAGTGGCCGCAATTTACAAAAACTGGAGCCCAACAGCCTATATCGTTAGACAAATTCAACGAATGGTTGGAAATGGCAGATCAACCAAAGGAAAAATCTGGTCAGAAAAATGGCGGCGGGAAAAGATCTCATCCCCAGCAAAAGATGAAGAAAGAAAAGAAGTATCAGAAGAAGCCCCGTAAGAGGGAGAGGGATATGACCACCGGTTCCAACGAAGAGGTCTTAGCCTTTGATATACAGAGTCTTAAAGAGTCCCTGGTTCAGGATGACGATGGAAAGAATGAGACAGATGAGGCTGCACTTGAAATCCTGCCAGAAGAAGGCTCCGAAATTGACGTAGATGTCGTCGAGCTCGCATCAACGGGAGAAGGGTTAGCCTTACAGAAAGGCTCCAAAAGGATCTATGTTGTGCCGTTTGGGATCCCTGGTGACACCCTCAAGGTGAAAGCATATCGCCACCTACAATCGGAAGGGTATACCGTTGCAGACTTCATCTCAGTGGTGACACCATCCCCATCCCGCGATGACAGTCGTGTCCAATGCAAATACTTTTCCACATGCTCGGGATGCCAGTTTCAAATGCTGGATTATGCCGAGCAACTACGCCTCAAGAAGCGCATCGTCGAGAAGGCTTACCGGAACTTCTCCCAACTGCCTCCCGAGCTCATCCCCACAATCCAGGACACTATGGGCAGCCCGCTACAGTACGGCTACCGCACTAAACTGACGCCACATTTCGACGCCCCCCAGGGCTGGCGTAAGACGAAGCAACCTTTTAAACAATGCCCTCCTATAGGCTTCATGCCCAAGGGCAAGCGACACACGTTAGATATTGAGGACTGTCCCATCGCCACAGATGCCGTACGGCTTGGGATGAGGAACGAGCGCGCACGTATGGCCGTCGAGTACGGCAAATACACGCGCGGCGCCACCATATTACTTCGTGAGAGCACCAGGCGCGTCCCAAAGAAGAGAGAAAGCAGCCCATCATCATCTCCAAAAGAAGCCTCAACCACAGAACCCCCACGCTCCCGCCCCCCCTCAATCCCACCTCCCGACGCCCCCTCCGTCCGCGTAGAAACAGACACCTACACCGACATTAAAACCTGCGTGACCGACAACAACGGCACATCAACCGAATACATCGGATCCTACGTCTTCCACAACCCCGCCGGCTCCTTCTTCCAAAACAACAACTCCATCCTCCCGGACTTCACCTCCTACATCCGCTCGCACATCCTGCCCCCCGACACCGACACCACCACCGACATCACCAACCTCTCTCTCGCCACCCCCGCAATCAAGAACCTAATAGACGCATATTCCGGCTCGGGGCTCTTCACCATAACCCTCTCCTCGCTCCTAACCGGCAGCAGCGTCGGCGTCGACGTCTCCGACGCCAGCATAGCCTACGCCTCGCACAACGCGCGCGCAAACGCCATCCCCCTCGAACGCGCGCGCTTCATCGCCGCCGACGCGAAACAGCTGTTCACTCCCACCATCCATAAACGCTACCCTCCCGACGAAACCGTCGTCGTCCTCGACCCGCCCCGCAAGGGGTGCGATACCGATTTCCTAAGCCAGTTGTTGCGGTTCGGCCCGAAGAGGGTTATTTACGTGAGTTGCAACGTGCATACGCAGGCGCGGGATGTGGGGATGTTGGTGCGTGGGGAGGTGGATATGCCTGGTGGTGAGGGTGTTGAGTTGGAGATGGGGAATGGGGGTGGGAATGGGAAGAAGACGAAGTACTCGATTGAGAGTTTACGGGGCTTTGACTTTTTCCCGCAGACGGGACATGTAGAGGGGGTTTGTGTTTTGAATCGTGTTGATGAGGAGTAGGGTTGCTGTGATTTATCGGATGCTGAACTTATATACAAGTGCCTATGGATGGGATGATACAATGTTCTGGTTGAGCTGAGTATCTGCTCTACTCTTTAGGATGAGATGGGAACGATGCACCATAGAAAAGTTAGCTTACACTTATAAGGAATACATGGTTTGGGATGATGATATACGTCATGTCACACAATGTACATACAAATTGGCGTGGTATGAAGTAATAAAAAAGGATCGCGATATTTTGCCATGACTACTACTAAATTGCGAAAACTTCGTACTAGAGAATGATTCGCGTCTTCGAATCGACGATTTCCGTAGAATAGCACTCTCTAACATCTCATTAATGCAATCTTCGCCTAATCGAAATCCTAGGATAACTCTCTTTTCATAAAAGCAATCTAACGCATCTCAATCTTGCTGCTCAAGCAGAATCTTCAAAGCTTGAATCGTAACCTCAACAACCTCAGCCCTCCTGCTACTCTTCGCGCATTCCTTCAGTACATCAACTCCATTTTTCTCACGAATCGCCTTTCTCGCCAACGTTCCTGGTTCTCCTTCGCACGCTACCATGTTGTAGACGACGAACACGCCTCGGTGACGTAGGTCCTCGCTCTTCTCGCTGCATAAACCTAAGACTACCTCAACCCCACGATTTCTCTTCACAATACCCGTGACGACAGCCTCAAATGACGTTAGAGACGCGAGTGCCCCACCAGCTGCACTTCTAGTTCCCTCATCTTCGGCATCTGCCAGAGCAAGCAGAATATGCAACCGGTTTGCTGCCTGCGTATCTTCCGCCGCATACAGAGCAACGCCCTCGACACACTGCACTAGATTGCATATCAATTCCACAGCAGCCTTAGAGACCATGTGGTTCGAGGATAATAACTGCTCCTCGATTTCCGGCCACGCATTACGGATAATGGTTTCTCGCGTATCATCATCCGTCGAAGCGAGGTTGGTGAGCGCCATCAAAGCCTCAAATGTTGGTAGGAGATCTCGGGTTTCGGCAGCGGGATCGGGGGATAGTATGTAGATGAGAGGTCGGATGGCTGTGTTCATCGGACGGGCGCGTGTTCCACCAAAAACAAGAGCAGGATCTGTGCTAATTAAAATACGAGCAAGTGCTTGAGCTGAAGTGCGTTTCGCCTGTGATTCGGAGTCAGGTAAAGCTGTGCAGGCGGCAATGAGAAGATTCACTGCTCCTTGCTGCGCAAGTTGACCTCGTAAACTAGTTGTGACCGAGAGTGCGGATATAATAGTTACGATTAGATTTAGCGATGCGACGGAACCATGACGGCTGTGTGTTACCAAAATAGGCACTATGCCAGCTTCAAAAACTCGTTTACATCGCTCCGAAACGTGATCATTGTCGTTCAAAGGGTTCGACGGCCCCAACTTTCCGGAGGCATTAGCGTAAGCCTTCAGTTGAGACATTTTCTTCTCTTCCTCGGATTGTGTTGGTTGATAGCGGGTAAGATTCATGAAGATGCTTAAAGCCCCATACGTAAGTGGCGATTTTGCAGGCGCATTACCTAGAATTTTCACAAGAGTCTTCAGAAGTTCCTTGTTGTGCGCAACCTCCTCTTTAATTGCGGGCTGGATAGTCGCATATGCTAATCCTTCTACCGAAAGTCGCTTGTCGCCCTCTGGGTCTTTTAATATTACCGAACTAAACATTTTAGAGAGATCCTCGATGCTGGTATTCGCTTGTTGTATCCTGTCATCGGATCCTTCTGTCGCTTGTTGCGCCGACGAGGGCACCGCCTGAAGCCTTCAGGTCAGTCCAACTCCATTCTTCATCACGTCCAATCATTTCCATTGAAGATTTTCGAATGTGGGTGGTGTTGCGAGAGGAAGCTTTAGGGTGCCTACCCTCAATTTTGCTAGAATGACTGCGGCTAGGTTCTGAACTGCCTCGGAATGCCTCCTCATAGCGATTGAACCTTCGGTAACCTGAATCTCGGGATCCGCCGAGTGAATGGCCTTGGCCAGCTCACGAGGGTCTTGGTCAACGACTTCTTCTAGCCAGTCAGTGCAGTACTTTCGGATAGCCTCGCGACACTGCGAGTTCATAGAAGCGGCGTTGAGCATCTCTAGACATGCTGTCTCAACCTTTCTACTCTTCCACTTTCTTCGCATCAAGGGGTCTAAGCTTGGCAAAAAGCCTTCGCTGAGGAATATGTTAGCCGTAATATCCGGTGCGATAGGAAAGACAGCGGCGGCGACACAGAAAGCAACGATATAATCGTCATATGTGCCTCTCTTGACTCGATCGAAAAAGAAGTTGCATAGAGCCTCGTTGCCTTTGTCGCCGGCTGCTTTGAGATAGGCAGAAGTGGTCAAGATTCCATGAGCTCGGACTAAATCGGCTTGTCGCATGTCGAGATAGCCAAGTATGGTATCAAGACATACATCATCAATGACATCACATATAGATTGCTCCTTAGTCTTAGATTCGACATCGTTGTTCAAGAGCTTGGTGAGGCGATCTAGTTCTCGGCATGTATCGTCATCTTCTTGGCCTCCTTCCATTAATCGCGCAAGTATGAGCTGCGTTTGTTCCACGTTGTTCAACTTGGCCATCTCCTCACGGTTGGAGGTAAGGTCGATAGGTGTCTCATCCATCTTGATTTTGTGTTTCTTGACAAGAAAGAATTATTCTGAGATTTTCTTGATGAGGTTGGATTGGAGGAAACAACTAATGCTTGAATAGTGGTAGCTCTGATGAATGGAAAAATAAGATAGTTAGATAATTTGAGTGAAGCGTAGTGACGGAGTGGCGTATTGGTAGTCTAATGCCTCGTCAGCAAGGCAATATCTTATTATTAGAGTAGTATTCCCGAGTAGCAATTGATGACTGTGAGAACTTGGTAGAAGGGAAGGATATAACTAGAGTATTTATATCCACCGAAGTAAATAACTTCAGAAATGAAGCATCCAAATCAAGGAACTAGGTTTCTTGTAGCTTAAAGGCGCTTTTAGCATGGGAACTTTGTATATGGTATGGTACGAGTAATGGGAGGATGATGGACGCGTGACAATATATCAAAGAGGCTTAGAAACAAAGAATACGCACACATACCTTTTCTCACCTTGGAGGTCTGTGATCCGACTGGTAGAAACGATAATCCTGGTCAGCCGCAAGGACAATCATGAAGGATTTTACCTATTTTGATATGAACTAGGCTTCTAAGTGTTTTAGAGCAACCCACAAACCAGAAACGAGGAAACGATCTGAGGCTTGTTTCAATGAATTTTGAAGGAGGTAAAAGATCTTGGCGGTTCGCTAACAAATTTACTCACATGAACTAAATCGACTAGATGTCAGCCACCGCAGCCTCATGTGCTTTTTATGACAAATATGTGATATCTCATGGATTCAAATACAAAAGAGAGAAAACTAATAGAAACATGCATATATCTCTTATACATAGAAAAGTAAAGATGATGATGAAAACAAGGTGGGGGATATCTTGCAAGGCTTGGAACCACATACATCTATTTCTTGGTACCAAACAGTTACCTAGGGCCTGTCACATGTGTCTCAGTTGGACAATCGGATGGGATGGGATGTTTTCGAGGTTTTCGGAGCATGGCTTGGCCCCAAGAGGCTAAGTGGAATAATCCGTCTTAGTGGTGACATTGGCAAAGTATGAACGAAAGGAAAACATAAAATTCGAAGCTTCATTCGCTCAAGAACTTCTTCAAGTCTAAAATTACCCCGCTATAAACTATCGACGCCAATAGAGTTATCAAGCCCCGGAACCTTGGGGCACGCGCCTGATAAATGTGATAATGGCTAGGAAATCTACAGGGGGGTATCCTGGGCAGGGGAGGGGTGATAGTTCTGTAAGATCTGCTAAAAGATGACGTCTACTACGGTAGCTTCCATTTCTAAGGTTATTAGTCATGTGAGCTGGCGTCTGTATGAGTGGATGATCAACCCCGGTTCGTCGCGGCATTCAAACAGAAAGCGCGCTAAAGCACAGGCGGTCTTTGTTAGGCGACAAGGTAAGTGAGCTCTGACCGTGGTGAGGATTGCTAATTACCTAAATCTTTATCGTTATCGGTCAATTTACTTCGTACCATTTACCATTTACCGTCTTTGTTCCAGCTTCACAAATTCAATTTTTACCATTCCACATGGATCACCTAGATACGATTATGTATCACGCCTTATTTTAACGCCATCGATAGAGAGTAGTGAAATAACCTTTCATCCCTAACAATAAGCATCGACTTATAAAGGTTATCCATCCTATGACTTAAGAGGCGCTGGCACCTCCAAAAAAACCGGCACGATGAATCGCATCGACGCCTCGGATCATTACAACGAAACTCCCTCTGCCACCAATCAAATCCCATCTCTCCTAACAATCGTCATTGACACCAACCCTCGTGCCTGGGCCGCGCTATCGGGCCGTCTTACGATCGCTAACGCCGTCGCTAACCTTCTCGTTTTCGTCAACGCCCATCTCGCATACGGCAACGATAATCATGTCGCCATCCTCGCCGCACATCCCAACCGCGCCGTATGGCTATACCCCAAATCTCCCAACGCAGACAACCGTCGCAATGGCAATAGTAATAGCAATACCAACGGCAGCGACGTCGAGATGACCGACGTAGACGGACAGCCGGACAAGGCAGACCTAACCGCCTCAGCCAACAAATTCCCCCAATTCGCACAAATCGAGACCTCGCTCCTAACTTCTCTACGTACGCTCATCGAAAGCACCGGACCGTCAGACCTCAACCCCACGACCCTAATATCAGGCGCTCTAACAATGGCTCTATCCTACATCCACAAGATGACCGCGTCCTTCGAGCCTGCCAAAACCTCCTCTGACCCAGCGAATCCTCCCTCCACCACAGCCGTGAACAGCGCCACCAGCTCCGCGACGCTGCACTCGCGAATCCTCGTACTCTCAGTATCGGACTCCGAGCCTGCGCAGTACATCCCAACCATGAACGCCGTATTCGCCGCCTCGCACGCGCGCATCGCCGTAGACACATTATCTCTCCACGGCACCCCGACCTTCCTCCAACAAGCCGCGTTCATCACATCCGGCACCTTCCTCTCCGCGGCCAGCAACCCAGGCGGTCTACTGTCGTACCTAATGTGCGGCTTCCTCGCCGACGCCGAAGCCCGCAAGTCTCTCGTAACGCCCACCCAGGACACCGTCGATTTCCGCGCAGCCTGTTTCTGCCACCGCCGCGTCATCGACACCGGCTTCGTATGCAGCATCTGCCTAAGCATCTTCTGCGAAGTACCCGAGGGCGCCGAGTGTCTAACCTGCGGCACGAAGCTAGCCCTCGGAAGCTACGGCGCCAAGCCCGCCGTCGTGCCGCGCAGGAAGAAGAAAAAGAAGACACGTATCAACGGCGTCAGTGGAAGGGAGGAGACGGGAAGCGCCACGGGGACGCCTGTGCCCGGGTAGGCTCCGGATTCGCGTCATTGTACCGGTACGACAATATTGGGCAAAAGGAAGGAGTTTGTATCATAGGGGCTTAGACCCAGGATTTGCATAGACAGGGCGGGCGTCTTGTATGAAATGAAACATCACGAACATCATAAAGGCATAAAAGATGGCAGTACGCAGTAAGTCGGTCGGCTTACCGTAGGAGCAATTTAAATCATCGAATTATTTTCATTCTATCTGAGCTGTCTGGGTGGGTTTGATACCGGAGTCGGCTAGACAATGGTTTCAACTTAGTAGCTACTCGCGAATAACCACCTTGTTGTTTCTAAAGTTGATCACGGCTCGAAGATGACAATTTCTCCAGGGTGAAGACAGATACGGCGTCGGCCGATGGTGAAAAACGACCATCTAAGGGTATCTCAAGAACACCAATCCCAATGCAATGTAATCCACCCCCAATCTAGGTTTACAGATAATGAGGATAAAGTGAGGTTTGAGGACGAATCGAGTTGAAAGGTAGACCAGGTAGTGGATGGATTTGTAGTGGGAAGTAAGTTGATGAATCTGTGAAAGGGAACGGAATTGGTTCGATCTGACAGGTTTTATATCGACCAACCGTCGAGTGCGTCAATGCGACCAACTCAAAGGCGAATCTTCCTAGCCCCTTGAGCAATGACGGAACTCCCTTCGACGACGCGTGACATGACGCATAGAGGTTCACGGTCGTTGGAACCCATTGAGGCTAGGGCAAATGACTCCGTGTTGTGCGCGAAATACAGGTAATACCCAGAGGAGCTTTTCTTTACGGCCATGACGCCGATGGCTCCAGCCGAGGAGGAATTTTTAACACCTGGGTGTTCCTGAAAGTCATTGACGATAAAGCCTTGGAGAATGGCACTCTCGTCATCTTCAGGCATGTCTTTTCCGCCCGGCCCTCGTCGTGTGCCTTGAAATATGCGTTCCGCGCATTTCTGGGACGCCATCGTAGTAGCCATATGTTCTCCTGTGCCGCTCGTCACAGCGGCAACGGCCATACCGTCTTGATCCTGCACGTCGGCCGGAATGACGGCTGTTCCAATTCCCACCAAGGCTGCCGGGCCGATTCGTCCTCGATGTTTCATTCCAATGCCGCCTGAAGATGACCCAGCCGCAATCCTCCCAAACTGATCGATTGCGATTGCACCAACTGTGTCGGTGATCTTGTCGACACCATCGTCCTTTATTTTTTGGCCTTTGGTAGCCCAGTCTCGTGACGGCTTGTCTACTTTTATTTGGGGCACTATGGTATTGAGAGCATTTTTACTTGTATATGAGAAAGGCACCGAGGAGGCATCCGAACCAGCACCGTCATGATATGCTGCTCCGGTGGTATTATTGGGTGTTGACGTGCTGGAATTCGATTTCAATGATTCGTTGCTCGGCCCGGAAACGAACCGGGGGCGTTTCGGGGTTGGCGATGCCACCTTTGCCGCTGAATTCTTTGAGCTGGAGAGAGCCGAACCGAGAAAATTAAATGGATTGCGATCGACCAAGGTTCCGGGCGAGGTTTGTGGCGAGATTCCGACTCTGATTGGCACAGGCGAATTAGTGTGCGAATGAGGACCACTTTCCCATGGCGAAGGCGATACTGGTGAATCCGGCTGGCCTTCATTCCAAGTCCCAGTTAGTATGGCATTCGTGTGGTCCCGGTGGCAAGGTTCAGCGTTAAGGGTGCTGACGACGATTTGATCGTATCCACTGGTTTCCAGCGTCGAGGATTCTTTACCCTCGGCCCGTCTCAGATCTTCCTGCCATCTGACATAACGGTCCCGGGCGTTTCTCGACACGAGATACTCGTTAGGGATTAATCCCATACCCGATTCGTGAGCGAATTCTTTGGCGCCGTCTCCGATAAGCAGATTAGGAGGGACGCGGCGTAAAGAGAGAGGCCTGCTGCTACACTCAAGGATGACCTTGGCCAAGGTAATGGGGTTTTTGATATCTAAAAAGGCTTATAAGCAATTTCAAACATTACTTAAGAAATATGCCATTTACTAACTCGGCACTGCACCGCAAGCCCCGCTTCGACCAAGGTGATCAACTAGTGTAGCATCACATTCTACTGTTCCGTCGATTGAGAGGTTGCTTCCGTAGCCGGCATTTGTGATCTCTTTGTCCTCAAGGACTTTGATAGCAGCCTCGACAGCGTCAATAGCCGAATGCCCCGACCGCAGGAGTTTTATACTGAGCCGAGCGGCTCTACTAAGAGTTAGAAATAGTCCATCAAGAGGTGTCTTAGAGTTGTATGAATGGTTCATGTGCTTACTCGCTACATGCCGCTAGGTGGATATGCTCGTTATTGGCGCTGTGGTAGCCGGCTCCAGCATGGATGAAAATAGCTGACACCGGTAATTTCCTACGCTTCCCCCAGCGATCTGCCGCTCCATCTAAAGACGGGATAATACCACTATCCGATGGCAGGGATCTTTGACGTTTGTTATTCCCAGGTAAATTGTCAATATCATCATTTTCATCAACCGTCTCGTGTCGATCTGAGCCAGTAATGTCTTGGGAGTTGGGGCGGTCCATGCTGTAACGCAAGGTTACTACTATCGTGGAAGACACCAACCTTGCGATAGCAACTGATTGCTGTTGTGGAGTCTTCTCTTACCCTCAATTAGACAGACCTAATCACCAAGTGCTGAACGAGCGGAATGGGTGTGCGGACGTCCTAAAGTGTGTACGAGTTTCTGTTTGCCCAAAGAGAGATAGTTTGCCTAATATTTGGACTGGCGATTGTGAAATATGGAATGTATTTCTAACGTTTGTCTAACCAATCGAATAACTAGGGTTACTCTGGCACTGGAGCAGATCCAAGAGCATACGTAAGTTTCTGATGGAAAGTCGTTAACGTGCTCCCGTTTATGGACCCAGAGAGAAAGCTTGAACACTGTAAGCACCTTGGCAATAGAGGAATTTGGATGCTGGATGAAAATGGCGATTCATGTAGGTAATGGCGTGGGGTTAAAAACGTTGAAGCTAAACTTCACGATAGATGAACCGTCTTGAAATTTGAGATTGAGCGTGGCCAAAGATAGAAGAATTGATACCGAGTAAACAGTGCTAAAGAAGACTGGATGAAGATAGAACAAACTTGTTAGAGGGATACCTTAAAGTATCCCTACTAACAGTTGATGGGGCGGATAGAAGTGTATGTAGGTAGATGTTAAGGTAATAATTTGAGGAATGGGGAAGATATTGGGAAATGTCCCACTCATAGAAGGATGTACGAATCAATATAATTCTTGAAAATACCGAGGCGGTGGTTTAAATATTGGAAGCCGAAGCCTTGATGAAGTCGAAGTGGAAGTTGGCTAAGAAATCTTGGAGTAGCTGTAAGGGTGGGAGACTAGAATTAGGGGCTTAAGTGGCAGAAAGAGTTTAAATGCTCTTTCCTGATATAAGAATGTAATAATAACTAGTACGTAATTGTTGTAGCTTCCAATATTCTTATTTCAATGAGTTGAAGCACCTGCCCTGGTCTTGTAGTCTGATTTGAACCTTCTCAGGTTTAAGTCTTTGGCTTCAGTACTCTCTCTCGTCTTATTTAGACGATTGATGTCTATTAGGCGCCATTACGTCTCACGATATTATTGATCCATCAATATAGATCGGAGGGTTGAGTGTGATAAGATATTCATATAGAAATATGTAAATGTAGTTCGGCGTATAAAAGGTATGGGAGTTGTCCGAGTTGATATGTGAAGAAGGTGTGAGCTATTTGGCTAAGTTAAAATCAAAGATGTCACAGGTGGCAGACAGCTGTTGTTTCCCGTTCTTGAATGTCTCCATTTATCCCGCGAAGCAGCCACATCTACCTACATAGTAATACTACGTAGCTAAATCCACCTGCCCCGCCGAACATGCACAGCCACAATCTGCCGGGTACCTAAACTCACGATAGGCACGTAATTAAATCAACTCTCGAGCCGCATCATTGTATTGTCAACTAATTCCAACAGCTACCCACGAGTTCCTCTCAATACCACGACTACTCCCGATCTTCATTCACTGTTGTACTGGCCTTAATTTGAGACTCTAGGAAGCTTGTGCAGCTCCTACCTACTCATAATGGCTAACCAAACCCCTGCCGTTGTCATGGACAAGTACGTCTTCCTGACCCCGCAATCGACAGCTATTCCCACGAGCTGCGTCAACTTGAGAATAGGGAGGAATGCTATGCTAACATGTACTCGAAAATAGCGGCACGGGATTTTCAAAGCTTGGTGAGCGAGCTTTCCGGTAGACTCCGTATACCGCTAGTTATAATCCTACTAACCCACCGCCCCCTTTTCCGACGATAGGTTTCGCTGGTAACGATTCTCCCTCATTCGTGTTCCCGACTGCGATAGCGACGAAAGGCCAGGCTGGTGGTACTGGAGGTACTGGGTCAGGACGACCGGCCGTAGCAAATAAACCATCTTTCCTTACAGGAGGTGCTGGTCCTGGAGGCCACTTGTCAACAAAACGAGGCACCGAGGACTTAGATTTCTTCATCGGTGATGAAGCGATAGCCGCCTCGAATGGACCAGGTCGGTTACTATCCGTTATATATCGAATAGGACCGGGAAATTGATGCTGGTATAGGTTACGGACTACACTACCCTATTCGACACGGTCAAATAGAGAACTGGGTATAAGCTCCGGATCACAGCTATCTAATTTGGTGCTAACGTGCTAAATAGGACCACATGGAAAGATTTTGGTCGAATTCTATTTTCAAGTATCTGCGTGTCGAACCCGAAGATCATTATTTCCTCCTGACCGAGCCTGTACGCAGTCATCTCCAGGCCAGCATTATAAAACAGCGCTAACGTTTACATGTAGCCTTTAAATCCTCCCGAAAATCGAGAAAACACTGCCGAAATCTTCTTCGAATCCTTCAACTGCGCTGGTCTGTACATCGCCGTCCAAGCTGTTCTTGCCTTGGCTGCGTCCTGGACATCGGCAAAAGTATCGGATCGATCCCTTACTGGCACCGTTATTGATTCAGGTGACGGTGTTACTCACGTCATTCCCGTTGCCGAGGGTTACGTCATTGGTTCCTCGATCAAGTCCATTCCTATCGCTGGTCGAGATATCACCTATTTTGTTCAATCCCTACTTCGCGACCGAGGCGAGCCTGATAGCTCTCTAAAGACAGCCCAAGAGATCAAGGAGGAGTACTGTTACGTATGTCCCGATATTGTTAAGGAGTTCTCCAAGTTCGACCGAGACCGCACTCGATTCGCCAAGCATGTTGTTGCGCATCCAGGCGGCCGTCAAGTCACCGTTGACGTGGGATACGAGCGATTCCTCGCCCCCGAAATATTCTTTAATCCAGAAATATACTCTTCCGATTTCCTGACACCACTTCCCGTTGTTGTTGACGGTGTTATTCAATCAAGTCCGATTGATGTTCGACGAGGATTGTACAAGAACATCGTATTATCCGGGGGCAGCACGCTTTACAAGGATTTCGGACGAAGATTACAACGTGACATCAAGCACTTGGTAGATGCGAGAATCCGAGCTAGTGAGGTTCGTAGTGGTGGAGCGAAGAGTGGTGGTTTAGAGGTTCAGGTTATCACTCATAAGAGGCAACGACACGGACCTTGGTTTGGAGGCAGCTTATTGGGGCAGACCCCTGAATTCCGATCATACTGCCATACGAAAGCCGAGGTAAGTTTGTTTTTCTTTTATTTTTCGATGTGAAGTTGGTAGCGGATTAAGTACTAACTAAACGTAGTATCAAGAATATGGACCCGGAATTGTGCGAAGATTCGCCCTGCTTGGTGGACCTGGTGGTTCGTAGGGCTAAGTTGACTGTCGATTACGATACCAGATAGACGGTAGGGGGCGCAAAAGCTGGACATGTATCCAAAAGAGTGTAGTAGGCTGATTTTAAAATGACGACCAAATGATCAATTTTCTACACCTTGTCCTTTTCAATAATAGCCCTTCTCATGAAATGTCTCTGATTGCAAACACTGAAAAACATCACTTGCGGGGAGTTTGGCTACATGGACACTAAGTATGCCATGTACTTACCGTAGCCAGATTGTTTCGTTTCAGGAGTCTACGGTCAACTTAATTTAGTGCATGGTGAGTCTCCATTACCCAGTCGAAATAGTATTATGAAGAGCTATGTTCTATCTAGCATGGATCAACAATATTTGTGTTACTCGTCGATAACCGTCGGATTACCACATCGGCTTGTAGCCAAGACCTGGGCCATCCATACATGTCACTTCCCCTCGCCACGATGCCCAACGCAAGAATCCCCTGAGCCAAACAGAATGACTGAAACTGATCTTGCGAAAACAAAGCAACAGGGCTAGCTCGATAAACGTAGCTAAGTCTGTCTACTATTGTTTGAGATTATTGGCTTTTTGTGTGAACATCGTTTGCTCGTTAATCCTATAACGTTTAGTATTCGGAGGAGCTTGAAGAGCTACCTAACCCAGGTATCTAATTGTTTACTAAATGAACTGCAAAGCAGCTTGTCAGCATAGTGTATATCGAAGTCTTAGAATTCACTATATTTCCTCTAGCCTTTTCAACTAAAGCAATCAATAACCTACCTCTAATATCAGGCAAATAAATCCTAAGCAATACCGAAACCACGTCAAATTTCTCGAGACGAAAGAGAGCCAACGGCAAACGAGTGCTAGGATCCTCTGCGCAACTGGCATTGAGTTTAAAACAACTTCGGATTGAATTTCTCTTTGCAATCAAAGTCTATCCGGTTGCAAGGATCAGGCGACCGATGAAGATGAATACCATTACCCCAAAAAGGCGGATAGATTTGCTCGTCCGGCAAGGCATCGATAACCTCCGGGAGAAGACCGCAATACCGGACCAGGAAAGAGCTATCACCGGCCCCACACCATCCCGTTTTTGCCTCTCCACCCGTTTCAAGATCCGAAGTGGGGATTTCTCATGTTTCCAAAATGACATCTCCGAGAAATCCTCTATTACCGAAACCCGCTCACGGCTCCTAGAACTCCCAAACGAACTACTGTACATGATCGCATCCTACCTCAACCTCGGGGACATGGAGCGTCTCCGACGCACATGCCAACACTTCCGCGCCCTCCTCAACCCAGACTTCCTCCGCGCACACTTCGGCGGCGACGAACTCTTCTCCAGAGAATTAACCTCGTACTGCCGATTCTGTCTCGAGCGACCGGGCCGCGATCGCCTGATCCTCCAACCACATTCCCAATCCCAACACCTATCCGCCCACGACCGTCCCCTCGGCTCCAAATGCTTCCGCTGCGCTGTCTTAGCCCACGATCTCCACGTCGACACCCGCGTGGCCCTCGCTGATGGCCAAGAGGCGTGGATATGTCGCTGGTGCAGGTGGCCCATCCACGTCTCCGAGGCCGTGACGCCGTGCCTCTCCAAGGACAAATACCACGCTGCCTGCCTCGCCCGGTACAATTGCGTGGAGTGGTGGTTCACGTGGCTCGGGTGCGCGCAGTTCGCAGTTGGTGTCGTGGCTGCCGCGCTCTCGCTCGTCTACTTTCGCGGCGATATGCTGGTTTTCGCCCCGGTTGTGGCGGGCTTTGCGCTGATGTGGGTGTGTATGGGGGTTTTGGCTTTCGGGGGAAGTCGCGTGAGGGCTTATCATTGCGTTGGGGTGCTGGAATTGGTTATTTTGGGGCTGTGGGTTCCGCCGATGTATGCGGTTGCTAGGGGGCTTGAGGAGGGGGCGGTACCTAAGCGGAGCGCTGTTACGGCGCTGGTTTTTTATGCTGTTAATATGTGAGTCTACTCGACTTGAAGTTTTCGTCTTCTACATGAATTCGTTTTAGGAGAGGAGGATTCGATTATGAGGAAAGATGAACTAGTTTGATTAACTGTGAACATAGGATATTTCGATTGCTTAACTTTATCGGCAATGTCTTATTGATGTTTAGGTATGATATCACGAAGCACTATGTCCCGCAACAGTCCCCTATGAGGAAGCTGCTCAACATGCTTATGGCGGGATTGATATATTGGACGGATCCCCATTTCATTGTACAAAGATATCCCCCCGAGAGTGACGAGAGTGACGCGAGCGATGAGAGTTTTGAATATATATAGGATTTTAAGTATTTCACATATATGACAGGGGATTGGTTGGGTTGAGATGACGATGGGAAATACCCTGCGACTGTTTTGACGTACCTTCTGGAGGAATCTACCTAGGTACATATTTCGATGAATACCGACAATTACCTATTCAAAGGTACATCTGCAGTTTTGGATTGTTGATCTTGCTGGCTGCATATCTTTATAATTCCTAATCCTTCGCTATGTTCGAGAAATTTGAGCTACGACATATCCCCATTTTTCATAGGAATCGTGATGACCTTTGGTGAGGTTTAGTCTTCTTCGAATGCACGATGTCCTATGCGGGTAGGGAAATCTTCGCAAAGCAGCCGAGTTTGGGGCTTTTTGCCGCTGTAGTGGACTGTAGGTCCTAACAGACAGCCGCTGTAGCTTTAGGCACGTAGCGCTAGGAGTAATACCATTACGTTGGCGGGGATCACTGAGGCAGTGGTATTGCTGGTGGCTCTCTTGCTACAGTCGGTACCACTGTAGGACCTGGTAGTGCGTTCACCGAAGCGAACAGGAGCTTGAGATGAATGTACTAATAATGGGTACTAGTGTAGCCAGCACTAGTATTAAGTTCCTAATTATCGCTATCGCGATCAATTTTCAACCCATGTGGATTTCTTGGGGACCATTCTACAAGTGTTCCCAGTTCTATGCACATCAATCATCACGAGTCTGTCGCGAACCCGGCATTCCAACACAGCTTTCCAAGCATTGTGCCTCTGCTGTCGGGATCATCATAACCTTTTCACACCTAATAACACTTACAGCACTTCCAAAATCCGACGTCGCCATCACTACAAGCATGCCTTCGTTCGTCTACTCCCGCGAGATAGTATGAAGTGCGAGCGTGACAGCAATAGTTTTCAATAGCCAAGCCGACGCCCACCTTCACATCATCACCGGTCTAGAAATCTGTCGGCTCTTAGTTGACTAATCGCACTATGATACTGAGCTCAGCTTGAGGTTATGTCATCGAGAGATATAAGCTAGCCCTCAGGGCCATGTTCGTCGGCGTGTCGTGTCTAAGATTTCCTCGTTGTCTTTATCGAGATACACGATCCGCTACGAAGGTTCCGGCCAAAACACGTCTCTCGTTCGGTGCGCGATTCAATAAGCGATCACTTCATACTGTATTGGGCCTACATAATAGGCTCAAATTCAGAGCTGATAGTGATCTGCCCGCTAAGCTTTAGTGGGGAGCCGCTATAGACCGAGCCTCTTTGGAGAGTTTAGCCACTAAAGAAAAGCCCCGCGATGCGAAGATATTTGGATTTAAACTTGCTAAGAATCATCTTACAGCAGATATAGCGGGATCTAGGGGCAAGAAAAGTTCTTCGGAAGTTGAACCATCCGGGGACACATATTAAAGGTACGCGAAAGACAATGCGATACGTTACCCCTATCATATCAACCCCGATAGGTTGCTTTTTCGGTATCATATATCGATTTACTACTTATCTTCTAACAGGCATATTATCCCACTAAGCATTCAAGACATTCAAGGCCGCAATGATATAAGTCTAGTAATGACCGCGTCCTGCATATTCCTTGTGTAGATCTCCTAGATCCCCATCCACCTTATTGCCATCTACAACAAGCTCCTTGGTATCAAGTAGAACCCATAGCATGCGACCCGGTAGTGTGCCATTACCGTTGATATTCTTCCACTTATGGGCAGTGGCCCTCTGGACACACACGTCACCCTGGCGTAAGATGCGCTTCTCACCCGAATCAAGGGTAAGTTCGAAGACTCCTTCAATGACGATGCCGTAATCAATAGTCAACGCTCGGTGAAAGGGAGATTCAACCCCTGGACCGAAGTCGATCATACGGACTATTGATCCATTTGGGTAGTGGAATGGGGGCTGGTATAGATGGTTAATTAACGGGAAGTATGTTCTTAGTTTGTCTGAGAGATAGAATACCTCTTGTTCGTGAGCCTTGGCCACGTCCACATTCCCATTGAGATCCACAGGAGTCTCTCTAGTAGAATAGATGATGTTGGCCACCGCTTGGTTCTCAACCATGAAACGGTAATGTTCTCCATGGTCTGAACTTAGGAATCGGGATTGGCCATCGGCGGTGTTGCTAGTGATGTGTCGAACTATCTGGCGCAGCCCAGGAGCAGGAAAACTATTGACATAATATTCTGGAAGAGGCGCCGTGCTTGCTGTCATTTTCACAACCATCTTGACTTAGACAAAGATGATAGTTGAATTAATTTAGTCACGTTGAGGTAGAGTTGGTATCGAGTATGTGGGAAGGAGACGCAGGGATACACAATAAATGATATACTGTATAGAGAGGCGTTATCTGCATCTTCATCAACCCTTGATACAGGAAAGAATACCCAGAAAACTGCCAAACTTTCAAATCACGCACCGGCTATAGATTCCTAGCTTGGCTACCGCGGCTTGCGTACCTAACCTACCTAAACTTCCCATAACTTGTAAATGGGCTCATCAATGCACATCTCTCCAAATCGCCCACAGCGCATAAATCCGAGATACACATCTGTAGATCGTGTGCCCGTCGATGACCATGCCGCCCTCACTTAGTTGCAACCCTACTGGCTTTCGGTCTTAAGAGAGCCTCGTTGCGCAGAGAATTTCCCCGCTAGTCCTGTACGACGTATTGGGGTACACCAAAGTTCTCAATCAACATCCGACGAGGCTTTGCGTGACGTGATACGCGATCTTTTATCTACCCGCTATAGACTTGGCCCCCCACGTAGTAAGTAAACCGGGATATTGGAATCTGGGGTATCGTTTTATGGGAGTACCAGGTCATTATCTACCGTATATAGTCATATCTCTGCATAGCACTTGTGTATGCCTGCGTCACGATATCATTTCCGCGTCTGAAAAGATTCCGCGATTTATAATCCTTATCTGTATGCAGACATGTGGTGGAAGTTGGGGATAACGCCGATGGCGGTGTGTAAAGTCATGTGTTGTGTAGCCTGCAGCATTGAGGCGAAACTCTTCGGCGCGCTAGATAATAGGTACAAATCCCTTCGACGTAGGGCTGTATAGGTACCTAGGTAGTCAATATGAAGAAAGACACTCGCATCCATCCAATTATGATCGATTCTTATCGGAGTTATCGGCGTTACCGGGGGTTTGAAAGTTGTAAATAGGTAAGTAGGTAAGTAGTAGTGATGTGTATACCAGTCAATGGGATGGAGACAGTCACTTGTTGATATTTAAAGTAGCTACTTGAGACCTGTCTCATCTTTGAATGTTGGATCTATGTTATTTCCTACTGGTATACCCACTTCGCTTTCTCTAGCCCTCTAGCAAACTACCACCTGCTCCATCCTTGATCTTATAAGTTGATAATCTGCCCAAACATGTCAACTTCGGGCCCATGTACGAAGTTTCCAGCTCCAGGTCTTCGGGACCCGTTCCGTTACATCACTGGATATAACGATAAGGGCGACTCTGTCATTTTACAGGTGAGATAGCTACTGACAGATCCCTCTAACATAAACTTGTCAAGACGTTTAGGCTTATTCTTCTCTTAAATAGTCGGACCATGGAGATCATCGAGATATCATGTTAGGTGGTGCAGCAGCCCAGAGCATCATGTATAGTAGCTCTGGAAACCCCGTGGACCTCACAAACAATGCTGATCTTGAGTTTGCCAAGAATAATCAGGTTCGTCTCTTGTTATTTCATGCTGATAATGTTTCCGGCCACTAACACATGTCTGATCCGTGGTTAGCCTCCCGTTCACATTCCCAACGGATGTGTTGTGCGGATGATTGACTTTGCTCCCGGAACCGGATCCGAATTACACCGATCCATCGCACTCGCAATCGGGACCGTCTGTGAGGGCGAGGTTGAGTTGTCTACGAGTGACGATCCTAGCATGAAGCGGGTTCTTCGGCCGGGAGACGTATGTATCAATCGTGGTGCTATGCATCGATGGCGTAATACATCCAGTAACAAGCCAGCTCGTATGCTCTTCACCATGCTTGATGTCAAACCTATCATTATCAATGGCAAAAATCTAGAGTTCGATATGGGACATCTCATGAAGGAGTATGCTGAATACCCTGAAGGTGAAGGCCCAAACAAGAATGCTTAGGATAATCATGGCTTTTGATGAGGAACTAGCTCTATGAAATGTAAAGTCTATCTAGATATCCAACTCATGCTAATAATCGTGTTATCGTAATCTACTTGATCCCATCATCAATAAATTTTACGACGCTATGAACCGAATTAGTGATGTACCTGTGAGTGCGGGTCTGAACGCTGAAAGCTTACCTTTAAGAAAAGAGACGATATTAAGCCAAGAGCCGAGACGGCAACCATGATTATAAACACATTACGGAGTGCTAGGGTTATTTGTTCTATCACACTGGCCTGAAGGTCGGGGCTAAGAGATTCGAAAATAGCACTGTGGGTGCCTAAGGTCAATTGGGAGACGTCGTGCGCTGAAGCGTTTGGAAGAACTGCGGCTATCTTTTTCGTGCCAATATTTTGGAAGACAGAACCTGCCAAGCTAAGAACGATGATTTGACCCATTTGTTGCCCTATGAAGGCCGGTTAGCTCGATTGTTGATAAGTAAAATGATATCACTTACCAATGGCCATGAAGCTGATAGCGTTGCTAAGCTCTGAAACCGGGACCATGATCTGAACTACAGAAAAGCCCGCCGTGAAGAACGAACCGCAGCCTCCTCCGAGAAGTACGGTGTATCCGTAGATATGAGCTTCCGAAGTTGATACATTTACCGTGTCTTTTTAAAATTAGCCCGCAAGTAGGATGTGAGAGCAAGAGCATGGGGAAGTGACTTACACATAAGCGTAGATCCCACGAGAATCAAGGCAGTACCAAGAACATACCAAGGCATGTAATAACCTAGCTTCGGCATCAATGCGCCATTCAAAACAGAGAAGAAAACCATGCCGCCGAGAAATGGTAGTAGGCGTACGCCGGCCATCAAAGCGCCATCATTCCTGGTGAATTGGAACAGCAAAGGGGTATAGTAAAGAGTCGTGACCATGGAGCCGGCGGCAACAAATATCGCGAATTGTAGAATATTGAGCTCCCAATTCTTCATCAAGTGAATAGGATACAATCTATTCTCAATAGGGATTTTGGGGTGATAGACAGTAATCAGGACGAAGGCGATGAGTAGGACACCCGATACAGTCCAGAGGGCGATTTCAGATCCACTGTCGAAGGCGTACAAGGTCCCACCAAAGGTAAGACCCATGGTCAAACATGCGGATCCAGCCAGGAATATGCATATGCTCGCCCAATCCTGTGTCCGGAGCTTCTCCTTGAACGTCAAATGCGCTGCGGGGTCGATGTTGGGCAAACACAAGATTAAACTCGGGGCAGTGACGGCCGCAACGATCAAGTTGATGTAAAAGGCCCATCTCCATGTCGCACTACTTTGGGCAAACGCACCACCGATTACTGGTCCTAGAACGCTTCCGATAGACCACGTAGCGACTATGCCGGATAGATAAAGGGGCCGTTCGCGCTGGGTAGTAGTCATAGAAATATACGTTATGGCGCCCGAATAGCATCCACACGCACCAACGCCTTGGATGACTCGACCGACGATGAAGGCATCCATGCTAGGCGCAGCGCCACAGACAGCGCTACCTACCTCGAAGAGAGTTACTAGAGAGAGGAATAACCACTTCACGTTAAAGATACCGTACGCTCTACCACTATTCCAAGGCGTCAATAGCGATATAACAGTGATTCAAAGCCCACTGAGAACTCACATTGGTAGGATCGAGATAGCCCCTAGAAACATGCCTACGCCGATCCATGATAGCTTCCCAGTATCACCAAATGTGTCGATGATGGATGGTTGGATATCTGCAACCTGCTATTGGTGAGTTTGGAACAAACCCTGGCGTGTGAAAATCGGGTAACGTACGATTGTGCCGTCGAGGGCATAAAAGAGTACCGTGGAGAGAAGCGACGAATAGGCGAAGAACCACTGGAATAGAGCATGTGTTAGTTTTGTGTCGCCGCTAGCAGTATCAGACGCTAGGTACTAACTTTTAGGCCACGGATAGTCCTCTCTGTATCCTCCGGTTTTGTATTTTGGTCGGGATCATAGACGCGGTTCGAGTCAAAACCATGCGAAGATTCGTCCTTCTCATGGTGGTTGCCGCTTGGGGCACGGGGGTCCCTCGATTCTTCACCACCTCTTTCCGTTAAGTCGAGGTTGGAATGCACTGGATCGCCAATACTCTCCATTTTGAAGACCGTGGGGTTGACAAGTGTACCAGATTGGATATAGAATGAGAAGAGACTATATTACGGCCTTAAAGGAATTAAAAAGGGCACGTTTCTCGGGATTTTAGCTTCTATCAACCCGGCAACAACCCGATTTTAAAAGTCCGGGGACACTAATTTTCAATCCGTGGTAGCAAACCAACTTCTTTGTTTACTTATATTTCTAATTACCAGTATTCCCATTTAAACAACCAAAGTTCGAGATCATTCTTCGAACCCTGATCAATTAGTTCCCGGTAATTTCGGACCCCGTGAACTTAAGAAAATACAATAATAGAATCATCATCCAGTTTCTTTTCATAGCCGTCAGCTGGGATTAGAATTGAAACAGGGCTGTAAGTATCAAGTTGAATTGGGAGTGAGAAGCCCATTGGAGAGGGGCCACCGAATAATCTCTCCGGGTAGATGCAATAGAGCTGACATCACACTTAATCTAACAGCCACGGAAACTTGCAGCACTACAGCAATTTAACATTAGGCAACTGTCAGTTAATCCTAGCCCTGAGGTGTCTCAATGAGTGTAACAATCAAGGCCGCTCCAACAAGCTGTATTCTATCGTTAGGTACTTCATATGTCAATACGCATTGTACTTACATGTGATACGAAGTACTTGAGTACGTGGCGTGAGAGTTATTACTTTGTATTCCATATTGACCGGTGGATTAATAATTCAACCTATTTGTAAGCCGGTGTGCGCTGTGTGAGTGATGTGAGTGAGGCAAGTGAGGCTATGAAAGATGCTAGCAAACATATGTGAAACAAAAAGGATAAAGAAAAAGGAATCCGGCGTCTGCAAGTAAGCCGGACGAGAACGGTTGGGGCAATCATGAAGGTACCTAGGCTGATAATATGTAGAGGCAGCAAGAAACAAGAAATTGGGCAACTTTTATGTAAGACATCCAATTGATGGAATTTGATCTCGGCAATGCCAACTGACGCATCATGTAGTACAGGTAGGATTTAAGGTTGCATGCAGGAGGCATGGGTCCAGGTATGTGAGGGACCAATGATTGTGGGTCATGCATGCATGTGTAACCCCAGATCACATTGAGGGCAACTATTACCAAATACTCAGCTACCCTTGCTTACAGATCATAAAGATGCTAGGTACCAAGTAGTACCTGAGCCACAACTAAGGTAATTGATTGTTTTTATTAAATAAATATAAAATAATTGCAATTGAACTCTGGTAATTCTAAAATCCCAAGATAGAACCATCAAAGATAAAATCATACGCATATCTACGGACTTAATTCTCTAGAAACTATTATCTCAAGTTCTTCAGCACATCCGCTTTCCACTCTTCCACAATGGCCGTTTACGTCATCACCGGTGTCTCGAAGGGACTTGGTGTAAGTGAGAGATCAAGACTGAACATCATCAGGTCTAATAACTAACTATTACCAACAGTACGAGTTCCTTCGCCAAATATCCGGGGAACCAGGCAATACCGTCGTTGGAATCGTCCGAGATAAGGCGACGACTGTCAAGAAGATTTCTGAAGACGCAGAACTAAAAGCACGAACCAACATTCATATCCTGAAAGCCGATGTAACCAGCTATGATGATCTGAAGGTATGGAGAAATATCCCCGTTGCGATCAGCTATTGTCAGCTAGGGAAAAATACTAGGTATTAACAGATCTTGACAGCAAGCTGCAGCCGATACTGCTAAGATTACGGGTGGTAGCATTGACTACCTCGTCGCAAACGCGGGTCGCGTTTCTCAATTCGATCCCTACGACCCCATCTCGGTTTTGTATGTTTCCTATCCACCTACTTAGTACTTTGACATGCTTCAATACAACGGTGGTAACTAACATAGGTATCAAATCCAACAGGGGCGAGAAACCTCAGGAGCTCGAGGCGGAACTGAACAAGCTGATCAGCATCCACGTCACCGCCAACATCCATCTTTATAACCTATTCATGCCTTTGATTTTGAAGGGCAAGACAAAGAAGGTTATCGCTATCTCCAGTGGTCTTGCAGACCTAGATTTAACAGCCAACTACGACTTGGACCTTAGCGTCCTGTACTCCGTCAGCAAGGCGGCGATGAACATGGTAACGGCCAAGTTCAGCGCCGAGTACAAGAAGGATGGCGTCCTTTTCCTAAGCATCTGCCCGGGGATGGTGGACGTCGGCCACTACTCCAACTGTATGATTTACTCCCAATCCGTATACGTATATTAAGCATGTAATTAGAAACTAATTTGTTTCACAGCAACCCCGGAACAGCTGGCGAAGTTCGGTGGGATAATGGAGAAATTCCTCAAGTTTGCGCCCCATTTCAAAGGTGCAGATACTCCGGAAAACTCCATTCCAGCTGTGAGATCGGTTTGGGAAAATGCTAGCGTCGAAAAGGGAGATGGCGGTGCTTTCCTTTCGCATCTCGGCAACAAACAGTGGTTGTAATCCGCCCCAACACACCTTGTTACCCCACTAAGTGTCTATCTGGAAACGAATAATTAGTGGGGTAAGTACCTAAACATCACTGAAAATATAGATGGGTCTCACTGAACAGGAGACCTCCGCCTCTCCTTTTCCTGCCAATTTCGGGTTGGTTTATTCGGGCAACGTTTATCTCATATGGGTTTATTTCTTTCATCATGCGAATGGATGCATTATGGACGTCGAATGTAGCTAGACAGCATTAGATAGAACGCTTTCACGGGCGTAAACAAGCTCATCGTTTGGTCTACAAGAATCATTGGTTGCTACTTCCTAGGTACATAAATGTCAACTTAGGGCACCTATTCAGCCTCAATTCTTATTTCAATTACTGGCGAACTTAGAGTTTGAAGGAAGAAAGAGCGTGGGATCTCTAATAGCCTTAAATACCCCTCCAATGCGGGGTAGGCAGGGATCAATTAGCCCTACCAGCTCCCCTGTAGTATTCTCAAATTCGTCTTGTAGTTCAATAGGCTTCGTGGTGATCAAGAATCTTCGTACAATATGGAAATTTTAAAATAAGATATCTTATGTCAATTGAAAATTTCATGTATACCTAGCATGAATATCATTGATCATTGATCATCGCCGTGGTCTCATATCCTCTATAATCTTAGAGGCACCGGCGAAGTTCAGCTCCTGCATTGTCTCTTCCCATAACCTTTCCCCAAACTCCTTCCCCTCTGCCGTGTACCAGATCGGTGGGTATCTACTGGTATCAGCATATGGGTTTTGTATTTTAATTTGAAAGGTATGGTGAAATACGTACGGCTTAATGGCCCAGTCGCTGACAAAACTTCCATGACTTTCCTTACCTCGAGCAATAGCTGCATCGAGATACGTAGTAGCAGCAACATCTAGCGTTCTCGCAAAGAAGAATTGAAGCACATCTACCAACTTTGCTGCAGGTGTGGAGAATTCACGGAAAAATGCCGTGCCCCTAGTCGTGCCGGGATTCGGCATGTTTATAAGGACATCATCTGCATCGACAAGCTCCGCAATCTTGGAGGTAAAGAAGGTGAGAAGAAGCTTTGACCTGGCGTACCAGAGCCACTGGTCATAAGTCTTAGGACTTTCAAATTGCTGGAGTATATGACCTTTAGTCTGGATGTCTACTCGGTATATCAAGTCAGACCCCACGATGCTCAGTACCGGTGGCCTTTCGCCGACGACCTTCTTCGACTTAAGTATGGGCAGGAGTAAGATGGCCAGCAGGGAGGTAGAGAGGTAATTAACTTGTACTGTGAGTTCGTTGCTTGAGGTCGGCACTGAAGTATAGGATGATTTCATCAAACCAGCGTTCAAGATAGCAATGTCGATGCGCGGCAGGGTTGCGCACTGGTCTGCAAAAGCACGAACAGAATCATATGATTCCATGTCAACAATCCAAACCGATATGGTAAGAGTTGGAAACTCTTTGCGTAGTTCACGGGCTGCCTCATCCCCTTTCGCTTGTGAGCGCACGCCCATAATCAGGTGGGATAGTCCGAGCTTTAGAAGTTGTCGACATGATGCAAGTCCGATCCCTACATTACTTCCTGTGACGATAGCAACTTGGTTCGTAAGATGAGTGCCCTGAGGCAAGGGTTTCGGTGGTGTAAACCACCGGTACAAATAACCGAAGATTGTGGCTTCGAAGCCAGCTAGACTTTCGAGCTCAGAGGACATGTTGTTCTCTTTTCTCAATGTTGTGACTAGATAGGTAGGTAGGTAGCTAATAATGATTAAGTAAATGAGCAAATTGGATCATAATAGAAACCTCATGGGAGGTTTATAAGATAGCAGGGTGACCAGAATTGAAGGGCAGTCACTGGGAAATAAATACATTCACTGAGCTGGGTGCATTGCGACTTGGGCTAGGTACGTGAAAGCCTATCTCTGTACAGCTGTAAGTGTGGTAGTACGAGATAAACTGTTAATCATTGTGTCTCATGTGCGTAAAACGCCATATTTAGTGGAACAAAACGCCCCAAGGCTGCCTAAGTGCTCCCCGATGCCCGCAAAGCCTACCGATCACGCTATATTTATAGGATATTGACACCCCCACGTCCCCCATATCTCTACATTCGAAATGAATGTTGTAAGTCGTTGAATAGGCAAGAAAATTAAGCCATGCAATTAATAACGTACCTAATTTATACCGCAATGTACTGGTATTCTAGTATTGATCTCTATGGTAGTGGATATGAAAGAAATAGGTACCTGAGTATCTAGTATCTAGTAGTTATACAATGTAGAATAAAAAACAGCTCTCCAGCCGTACAATCTAACTGAGAAGAACCCGTCATTCCTTACCTACCTACCTAGGTACCTAGGGATAATGAGTGGGCAATCCATTATTGTAACTGAAGGCGTGATTCGGATCCCAGGTTTTCTTCAACGCCGCCAGGCGGGGCAATTTATCTTTCCCGTAGATCTGCTCCAACTTCTCATCGCCATGCGCATAATTGACAAACACCGTGAGCTCCGGGTATCCCGACGTGGCTATGAAGTCATTTCGGAGCTCAAGCCCAAGTGCAATTGATGCGCTCTCCGTGACGTTGTCTCCGGCGTCGAACAACATGTTGAAGTTTCTGCCGTGGGTTAGTCAGTCTTCACTTGGTGGAGAGGGTATCTTCTTACATGTATCCAGTTGAATCTCTCCACCGGAACGCGGTCTCGTCCGCGGGCACGGCCGCCATAGCTTGGTTTGGGAAAAATTCAAACTGGAGGATACTGTCACGCCCACCGGGATACTTTGCGAAGTACTTTTCCATTTTCTTAAATGATGCGGTATACGTAGACGCCGAGTAATTCTTGAAGTTCCAGCTGTATAAGTCGCGGTTGATGTTGTCTTTGCAAACAGAATCGACGATGCCCCCGAGTGTGGCACTGGCAAGCTTATTCCATGGGAAGACTTTCATTTGGGTGACTTCAAGGTTGAGATTGAGAAGCGGTGCCAGGGCTGCGCGGGCTTTATCTTCACGTCCTTTGTATGCCCAGTGCACTTGAGCTTGTGTCTAATAAAGTTAATATCGGTATCACAATGGCTTTTTAATAATTGTCTTCTGGTAAACATACCTTGTTAGTGGTACTGTTAAAGCCCAATATCGTTATCGAGGCTAATTCTGCGGGCAAAGGACTCATCGACTCTACGGCTTCAAAGTACTTAGAGATATGTTCAGACGAAACAAGAAACTCGGCGACGAAGACATCGCCACCGTCGGTTAGCGGGTGGACTTTATAAGTCGCTGACGTGACGATGCCGAAATTCGCGCCTGCTCCGCGGATGGCCCAGAACAAGTCCGGATGCGAATTGCGCGACACCTCGATGAGGTCTCCGTTCGCTGTGACCAGACGCACAGAAACTAGTGCATCTGTGATTAACCCATAGACTCCTTGATATCGACCAACACCGCCACCGAGCGAGACTCCGATCAAACTGGGACAAGGAGCGCTACCAGTTTCTATTCCTAATTAGAATCTTCAAGGGGCATAACTCCAGGGCTTAAAACTCACGAAGGTCAAAGCCGGCGTTGTATAAAGGGTCGAATATATCGCGTACAGTAACACCCGGCCCAACGGTGATCGTTTCAGCAGTCTTGTCCAATTTAATCGAGGTGAAATGGCTTAGGTCTATAGCTAGACCATCGTGAAGGTTCCCGTAGGTAGTAGTATATCCGTGACGTCCTCCAGTGGCGAGAAATGGGATCTTATGTGATGTTGCTAGTTTCACCTTAGATGGTGTTAGTTATCAGCCATTCTTTAGAGTATCTCTATATCCTGGTTAACTCACGGCTTTTACTACGTCTGCTTCCGTGTCTGGACTAATGGCTGCGCTATAAGTCGGGGCGCTAAACGTAGTCCAACGTTCTGTAGCGTTGAAGAACCCTGGAGAACCGGCAGATGAGATGATTGTATTTGGTGACCATGTCTGGTTGGCCAAAATAGGCGCAATATCGATACGAGGATAAATGTACGAAACAGCAGCAGCATTCGTTCTACATGACCAGAGCGAAAGCCAGAGTAGTGAAACCCATGCTGTAGAAGCCAAGGCAGGAAAATTCCCGCTCAGGTGAACGATGCGAAGCATTGTAAAAGAGTGCGGTTTAAACAGCTTGATTGATGAGGTATCTGAGTATACGGTCTATGATCCTCCTCTCAAAACATTACTAGGTAATTTCAAGCTGTTATATACTTAGGTAGACACTTAGAAATCGTGCCTCTCTGGATGATTGTTAATCAACGATACTCAGCGTCAGCTACAAGTGAAAGACCAACGTGGCCTTCCCTCTAGAATTCGTCCTGGACCTGAATCCTTCCAGCTGAAGAATAAGCATGTATTATTCTAATCATCGTCCCATGATGAGGCACATTAGAGTGCTTGCTAAGAACTATGTGTACGAGACCGGGACAAGACCCGGACGAGAGACAAGTAAGCTAGGTAATCAAGTGGCTGCTATTAGAGGATTCAACTTAGCTGTGTGAGAGTGTCAGCTCTTGTGGTGGCACTTCCACTTGTTATTGTTCTGAACTCCGATAATCACCTAAGTACGTAGGTAGGTATGTATCATGGTAGTGTGAGCAATCAATTTTTTGTAGAATCATTTATTTTTATGCCTGCTAATAAAGACGATAAAGCCTTGAAGGATTGTGGTGGTGTCACGCCGCGCATAGCCGAGCTGATCAGGTCCCTAACGCCGCCACTCTATTTAGTTCAACAGTTTTCTTCTTGCTATGGTACTAGCCTCGCGACTTCGTATTGTACTCAGGGTACGTTGATCTATACCTGCCACACGATGGACCTTAGCTTCGATACTTTGGAGATATACACTAACTGCCTTACCCTAATAATAGCTCTCCTACCAGATGAACCGCCACATATTGGATTACCTTGAGAATCCATATGGGGACCCAAAAACGGGGGGTAATGAAGATCGTGTCGCTAGCTGAGTAGATAAGTGCTGCCTGAAAAACGGATGGTTTGATATTCTGCTGCTGACAGTCGCGGAGATACCCCAAGTAGTTGCGCAGGAAATTCTCGTCGAAGCCATGCTGAACATCTTGGGGCTCAGCCCAAACCTTGAAAATAAGATCATGCTGGGTTGTTGAGTGAGCCCAGAATCGGTGTCTGCTTTCTTGTTTGGCGAACGTCCACAGGAATAGGCTTAGTTGAACAATCGAGACTCACCGGGTACCGGGAGGAATATCGAGAACCCCGTCGTCCTTCGTAAGTAAGACTTCTTTCCCGTTTCTAACAACGCCTAACGTGCCCTGCTCAACTTCAAAGTACTCAGTCTGTCGTAAGTGGATATGCCTGTTTGAGTTGTAAGTCGGAGTGTTGATAGTGATGAGATGAGACAACCTAAAATTAGGACAGCCTTACATTGATGGGCCAGAGACTCCATCCTGTACAGCCTTGTTGTTCGCGTAGTGAGTTTCTCTCACGATCAAACGATTATTATCATCGTACAAGAACTCAAAGAGCGCCGCATCATTTGGTGAAAGCATACATGGCTCGGCGGGAGTATCCGTCCGCCGCAACGGGCGTGGTGAAAGCCAGAGTTGCCAAGCACGCGCCATACTAACGAAAGGAATCTTAAGGGAATCTGTCTATCACATAAAATAAAATTAGATTGCGTAGATGACCGTCATCATGCAAATAAGACCTCTGAAGGATACCTATTCTCATATGATGCCATGCCAGGTCCTTACCGGCCTGCCGGCCTACAAGAACAGTGTGTTACGATGCGGATGAAGCCGTACCTCACTAAAAGCGCTATCACGGTAATAGTACAGATAAGTGGTCCTTGGATGCAAGCTACTGCAAGGTTAACCCCGTTAGCCTTTACCCACATGGGTGCTGATCTTGGATACATGGATGGATCCCCGGATCTCTGGTGGGGTGGTATCAAAAGTGGGTCGCTTACATACCGACAAGTCTTTGTGTAACTACAATCGTGTACGTACGTACTCTTAATGTGGTCAGTTTTACACAGATTAATGAGATCGGCATTCGATGCATTATTAATATACCTCATTCCGCCATCTCCTAACAACAGCCAAAAAAGCAACCCAAATGTCAGAAAAGCAATTTCTTCTTCCGCCTTATCGCATAACCCCTCCGTGGGGGTCCCAGCAGCCACCAGAATCTACAAAAATCAGGTGGAATTTCAAGATTAAGTGGCATCGCCACTTCATCGTACCAAGTCTGGACTGAAACTGCTGTGTACCCTACTTGGTTTTTGACACCTGGTTTATGATATCCCTGAGACCGGCGAAAGAAAGTTCATCCAAAGTCTCCTCGTAAAGCTGCTTCGCAAGACGCAAACCCTCGGGTTTGTATATGATGGGTGGCATGCTGAGAAATCCATGTTAGTTAATCTTAGAGATTAGACTGAATAATACTACATAATACGCACGGTTGAATCTTTGCATCTTCAATATATTGCCCATGTGCCTGCTCGCCAAAACTGCTAACAGCATGAACTATTGTGCGGGCCCCAACAGCGCATGTCCTACTGAGGAAGAAAAACTGGATCATGACAATGAGATAGATAATGCCATGGAATTCGCGACCGAGGCCTGAGCCATTACAAAATCCGGGGTTGGCGGCAGTAAGGGTAACAACTGACGGGGGGACGTGCTTCGCTAGCTCTGTGATGAATAGTTGCCCAAGAAGTTTTGATGTCGCATAGCGGTCTGCCATATTCCAATTGGCCATTTTCGTCGTAAATGCTGATAGCAAATGCGACGAGCTTCTTTCTTCGAACTTGGACCAGGCAGCCGCGTCGGATGATACCAGGCAAATCTGACCGGGAGCACTCCCAATTCTTTTCTCTTTGATGATGGGCAATAATAGGATCATGAGGAGTATGTTAGATAGGTAATTTATCTGCACACTCTCTTCGTAGCCAGTCGAGCTAAATGACTCCGTAAATTTATACACGCCGGCGTTGAGGATGGCTATATCGAGGTTTTCCAAGCCCTTGACACGGCTTATGAAGGTGGAAATGGAGTCGTAGGACGAAATGTCTAATTTCCAAACTTGAACTATATCGGGTGGAATATTGCGGGTGCTGTTCAGTTCCTGGCGGGCTTTTTCGCCTCTGCTTTCATCGCGGACGGCTAAAATGACGCTGCATCCTAGATCTACAAGCTGGCCTGCTATCTCTAGCCCTATTCCACTGTTAGATCCCGTTACGATAGCTGTTTTCCCGCTTAATCCTGCGTTGCGACGTAATACAGGCTGGGGAGTGACAAAAAGTTGGCGGTAATAGTAATGGAGTTGGCCTGCCCTTTTCTCGGGCGAAATATCAAAGGTGGTCGCCATTCTGACCGCGATCCTGGCTTTTGAGAGTGTTGAAGGGTGAGAGATTGAAGAAGGGAAAATGTTGACGGAAGACGAATGGTAGGAAGCAAGGGATAATCTAAAGTTTTGACGTAATTGAATTCTTAGGAATGGACAAGTACAAGATTTGTTGTGACAATCCATTACCTAGGTATCTACCTAAAAATTGATGTTCTTGGCCCATACAGGCCTTGTAGCGGTAATATAGTACCTAATTGTCACTCTTTGCACTAAAGAATGCGGGGTATTTGGTGTCCAATTCATCTTATTCACTGCTAAAGCTAAACGAAGGATGGTACAATTGCACAACAACTAATTACATAATTTAGCTTGTCGCAATAGTTGATATGCCCATTAGCAAGATCATCTTGTGCCCAAATGGCTTGCAATAATATCTTGACATAGTTGAATGACCGAGAGGAAGCCTTCTTCTCAGTTTTGGTGATCAGATCAAGAATTATCGCTCGCTGATCATCCCCACGCGCTTCGCATCCTAAAATGAAGATGGGAAATTGCCGGTCACAGGAGTCCAGCTGGGAGAATATACTGAAAGCCTTGTCAATCTGATGCTGCGTCTTAGTTGTCTGACTGAGCAAGTTTTCAGACGCTCGGTTGAGGTACACCAGCATAGCTAGTTGGTACAACTCTATCATCAATGACGCGTCAGTACTATCGCAGACAATGGCTTCCAGGGGAATGCTCCTAATCCTCCAATCGAGTATCTTCAGAAAGCTTTTGTGATCATCTATGTTTTCAAAAGGCTGACCGGCCACTGATCTCGCGGATACCGCATCGCAGACATCCGACAGTAGCTGTATAACCGAAAAAGCAGAAGGCGCTGCATGGGAAACCTGGCAACTATCTGTCAGCATCTTTCATTTTCAGCCGGTCTTGTTTACGCACTTCTGCGCGGGCATTTGATACAGCCGATGTAACTGCATTGCTTTCTTTGTGCCAATGCCTCAAAGTAAAACGTGCTAACACGTCATGGTAGTACACCCAGTCTAATAGGATGGCTAAATCGTTATCTTGAGGTGATCGACCGAGGCCAGCTGCCTTGATAACGTCTTTGACGCCGGAGAGATACCATGTCCATTGACTCGATGTACATGATGATTGGTGGATCTAAGGAACCAAGTCAGCATATCATAATTACCAAACAGCCTCGTGACCGGGATATATATTAACTTCGAAAGAGCACAACAGCATCCCTGCTGCAACGTGCTGGACTGCTTCTACAGTACCGACGGGATTGCCCGCCGCAGCTGCCAAGGCTTTGAGCGCAGATATCTTAAGCTCCACTGCCTGTGAGTGAACATCGTGGCGATGTATCGATGAGAAGGCTAGAAGTGACTGGAGCACTGCCGTCGCAGAGGTTGTGTGACCAGCTAGAGCAACCCGGATAAGAACACCACTAAGATCCCCAGGATTATAGCCAAAGGTGGCAAGGGACTGGGCGGCAGTACATTGGACTAGGAATGGTCTGTAAGCCTGCTCGAGTGTGGCTGAAAATGGCAAGCTGAACCTACAGTACTGGAACAAGTTTTTTTCGCCGACTTCTAAATCTGACGGATTCCACGCCAGCGGAATGTGTAAAATCGGCCTTGCGGATTCTAGAAGCCCATTAGATTAAAACCGGCGAAAACGATTCTCGTGTTGATCATGGTGGCTTACCGGTCGGCCCTAAATCTGAAAAGTGATAATGCATTTCGACATTTTCGTATGACACATGGACAATACGCATGTCAGAAGCCCGACGCGAGCCATTTTTGTGCGGCTGTACAACAGGCGGCGACTTGCCAACCACGGAGCGTCTACCATCACTAGCGTAGGGCCAAGATAACCGAAGGCCAGGTCCCTTTGATTTCCGGTTCGGTGAAGGACGTTGTGCATAAGCGGTGTTCTTGTTTATTTCGGGATATTGCGCTATGGCCGAATCTGCAGCGGTTACTAATGCCATCTCCATTTCCTTATAATGCATCTTAGAAGTGGTTGATGAAGCGGGACATTCGGCAGAATTGTTTCGGAAGAGAGTGTTAGAAAATTCTCTCAACTCTTCAAAGAGGGGAAACTTGCCCATTTTATTATTTCCCGGTTACACGACATGATACAAAAGGCCTTCAGATGCTGAGCTGAAAGAGAAGCATAAACTTTACTTTAAAACATCCCTGTCTGTAGCTGGCCAATCAAATTTCACAGAAATAGAAGGACTTACCGAATCGGGTATTCCTTAGCTTGGATCGATCTATGTACCTACTAGGTACATATGATGTCATTGACATCAACAAATCTGTCAGCCCGCTAAGTTTATGTAGGTACCCTCTACGCATATGAGCATCTCATAGTAAGTCAATACAGGGATTAAGGAAGAGTCTCTATAGAATCAATAAAATCATGATATGTCAGGCGAGATGTGAAATTTTGAGTAGGTAGGTACAGTATTAGTATGTGTAGATGCCAAATGCGATAACAAAACATACCTACCTACCTACTTGTCTAGGTAGTTACATTCCCTCTGGGCAGACAGAATTCAGACGGACTATCATCAACATCCAGATTCTTGAAATGATCACATCTTCTTCTTTGGTTGGCCTTATAGCCTTGGTGGTTATACTTTGGCAGTTCAGCAAGATAGGTCGTCGGCCTAGGGACTATCCTCCAGGTCCACCCACTCTTCCCCTCATTGGTAACATGCACCAGATACCAAGAGAAGAGCGCCATATACAATTTCAGAAATGGGCCCAGGAGTATGGTCCTATATTTTCACTTATGCTAGGAACTAAAGTCATGATTGTTCTCAACTCAGACCAAGCGATCAGAGACCTAATAGATAAGCGAGGTGCCATCTATTCCTCGAGGCCAGAGTCCTATATCGGTCAAGATGTTCTTAGCGGAGGGCTTAGAGTGCTGTTCATGGTATATCAACCAAAACCCATGCATATCATATTCATCAGGAAAATTGAGTTTGGAAGTGTGGCACTAATCGTTATATGTTATCTGCAGCCAAACAATGGAGTTTGGAAAATGATCCGAAAGTTCGTGCACCACATTCTAAGCGTTACGGCCGCGCGAACATACGTACCATATCAGGACCTCGAAAATAAGGCAATGTTACTTGGATTTTTAGAATGCCCGGGTGATTTTGCTGACCATATTCGTCGCTATACGGCTTCATTGACCACTCAAATGACATTCGGATTTCGTACTACTGCCATACAGGACCCAAGATTCAAGGAGTCATTTGACGTAGGTACCTGATACAGTTAAGATCCAGCTTATAGTAAACATTGCCGCTAACGCTACCCTCAGATATTTGATCGAAGCTCCGAACTAATAGGATCTCGGGTGAGTGCGGGGCACCTTTGCTCTTAAGAAACTAACGTTAATCCCAATTGTCTTTCAGATTGCTGTCTTCTTAGACTTAATGCCTATGATGAGACGCTTACCAGACTGGGTATTGTCGATTAAGCGCAAGGCGAGAAGATTGCACATAAAAGAATCGGGGCTATTTTTAACCCATTATCTCCAAGCAAAGCAAGGACTACAAAATGGTACAGCCAAGGTATTAGGTGATATTCGCATAGATTTAGAAAGAGCTCTTGTGTTAATTTGAATGAATTATAGCCCTGTATTTGTGTGGATCTCGTTAAAATGCAGAAGAGTGAGGGATTCTCCGATGAACTTGCTGCGTATATTAGTGGTTCGCTGCTACAAGCTGGCTCCGAAACGACGGCGAATATTTTGATACGATTCATTCAAGCAATGGTTATTTTCCCAGAAGTAGCCAAGGCAGCTCAAATAGAGCTTGATCGCGTGTGCGGAGATCGTTTGCCCGATCTCAACGACGTGCCCAACTTACCGTACATCCGAGCCTGCACTAAGGAAAGCCTGCGTTGGATGCCCGCGTTCACGTTGGGTATACCGCATGCCGTTACTCAAGATGATGCATATCTTGGATATCGCATTCCTAAAGATGCGACGGTGATACTTAATGTCTGGTGAGTGCTGATTACTAGGTCAAGTTGCGTTGTCGTGGCAAAACGCGGGCCACACTACCAGGTCATACAGGTGCGGTAGTATATATCGAGACACGTGCGACACGACAACTTATTTTTGGTTTTTATGCTAATCAATATTTCTTCCTGTCGCGTGGATAGGGCTGTACATAATGATTCCGAGAGGCATCCATCACCTCGTCAGTTTGAGCCCATGCGTTACATAGATGACCAGCAGACATCTATCGACGCGGCAAACAACCCAGACCCTACCAAGCGAGATCACTTTGTGTTCGGCGCGGGCAGACGTAGGTGTCAGGGTATGCATATCGCGGATCGCTCGCTATTCCTGGCCATTTCTCGCTTGCTCTGGGCATTCAATTTCCGTAGAGCCGTGGATCCTGATACCCAGCAAGATATTGTTCCGGATATGGACGACATAGTGGAAGGTCTGATGACGTTTCCTAAGCCATTTCTGGCGAAGATAACGCCAAGAGACGCCCGAAAAGCTCAGGTTGTGAAAGAGGAATGGGAGAAGGTATCGGAATTGCTAGATGAGCAGAGCCAATGGAAGACAGCTCCGGAAGGCTTGATTTGGAAAGATGAGCAGCTTTCGGAATTACTAGACCAAGCCTCTTAGTATCCGAAAATAAACTTCATGGCTCAACTTCCGCGCGATATCAAACTCGCGCATTTGATGTCGCGTACCCACTCAAGGTGAAGCTTTCGTGTTATCTTTTTTGTTTTTTTGTTTCAAATTGACGGTTACTATTCTGTATGCTCACAATAATCTGCAAGGTACATAATGCAAGGACGTTAAATTAGCGTCTAGAAGATCTTCAGAGATATAAAAAGAACCAATAGGATCTAGCCTCTTATTGATGTCTCAAAAGAGTCTAGGTATGTATAATCCTACACGCTGACATGGAATTCTCTCTATGTTGCAACCTTCAGGTATTCGATATGGACATTGTCTTCGCCGAAGCGCCCCCCTCTCGCAGATATATGGCTTGCATAGCCTCGGATAAGGATTTCGTTCCACATTGGACTCCAATACGAGCTTCGCTTGCAAGCGGGCAATACAAGTTCCTTTTCAGCTTACCTAGTTAGGTAGCCATCACTTACAATGAGGCTAAACATTCCCTTACCTAGCTGAGCTGACTATTGAGTAGGCGGCTGACGATAGTTGACCCTGTGGCGCGCATCACCAAGGCGTAGAGCCATGAGCCAGGCACCATTTCAGCAGAGTGGAAGCAATAAATTGATTCGGGCGGAATTATCACACTGAGAAGGAATACCTTGGTTTATAAAAGTCGACAGTTCTCTTGTCTTTCGAGAGGTCTTGGATAGAGACATTTTCTACTCACCTTGAACAGTTTCACCCGGATTCATCGATTCTATTCCAACCTTAAACATGTTTTCTCGGCATGTGCTCTATGGTCTCGCCCTACTACAGGCCTTTGTAGCAAGTTCCCCTTTACCTCTCGACACTGTGCCTCATTATTTTCAGAAAAACCCCTTCACGCGTCGTGAGGTACCAGTTACTCAAATTGCCAAAGAGCTGGGCGCAATCATCTCTTCCCACTCAGCCATATACCTACCCTCAAATTCGTCGTTCGCTGATGTCACTCATCGCTGGAACACACTTGCTCCCCCTGACATTCAGATCGCGGTGCAGCCAGCAGAGGAATCGGATATTTCGAAGATTGTTAGTATTGTCATAAGATCTAAATGATTTGGCCACCTGACTAACAGAATATTTAGGTGAAATATTGCAATCAAAACAGCCTCGAATTCCTAGCAGTCAACCGTGGACATGGTTTCACTACGTCTCTCAGCAAATTTAAGGGCGTGCAAATTGACCTGAAGCTGTTGAAAAGCATGACCATTCAGTCAGATAAAAAGTCTGCATTATTTCAAGCCGGATCATGGGCCCACGAAGTCATCCCCGCTCTATGGGATAAAGGTTACGTTACAGGTATGTATATTTTGCATCATAGCCAGAGAGATCACCCGGGGCAACGTTCCTAATAGAATCTTTCATCAGCTACTGGATCCAACGAGTGTGTTGGTATTGCCGGGCCTGCTCTGGGTGGAGGTCACGGGCGCCTCGAGGGCCTTTACGGCCTTGTTTCCGATAATATTGTTCATCTGAACGTTGTATTAGCAGATGGCTCTACAATTTCTGTCAATGAGACGAGCAACAACGATCTCCTCTGGGCAATGAAAGGAGCTGGCCATAATTTTGGCATTGTTACAAGCTTCAAACTGAAGATCTACCCAATCCAGTCAAAGACTTGGCACTATCACAACTACTACTGGACGCACGACAAGCTTGAGGCAGTGCTAAAGGAGTTGAACAAGATTCAAGACAATGGAAAGACACCCGTCCTATTAGGCGCGAGCTATGGGCAAATATCTTTGAATGAAACTCTTAACAAGAAAGAGGTACATAATCCCCGGCCCCCTTTACCGCTAAATCTCTAATCATAATAGGCCACTCTCTGGTGGACTTTTGCCTACGGTGGCCCTGCTGCCGATGCTGAGAAGATACTGAGCCCATTTAACGCAATTGAAGCTCTTTCTCAAGAGATCGGTGATGTCTCTTATCCGGAAATTATCTTTCCGCAAGGCACCAGTAATGCGAATTGTGTCGCTGGATCACTTGCCATTGCTACGTCTTTGCTCAAAACCTATAACATCACGGCGCAGCGCCAGACAGTTGACCTTTTTAACAAAAACCTGGCCTTATACCCGGATCTTGCGAAATCCTCTAGACTTTATCTCGAAGGCTATGCAACCAAGGGAATGCAGGATATAGACGCTGCCTCTACCGCGTATCCCCACCGCGATCAAAACCACTTGATGTACGTCGTGACTCTCATTATCATATGTAATTGAACTAATACTAATGGATGCTCTTGAAGATTCTTTACGACCACTGTTCCGAAGGGATCAAACCTATTAGAGCCAGCCAAGACTTGGGCTAAAGACACTTGGGATCTCTGGAACGCTGGCCAGCCCGGACAGAAGCCGGCGATGTACGTAAACTACGCGACCGGGAATGATTATGAGTCTCTTGAATCTATCTACGGGTACGATTCATGGCGATTGGAGAGACTGAGAGGACTGAAGAACAAGTATGACCCACACAACCGCTTCCGCTTTTACGTTCCGATCATCTCATCTTGAACATCCCCTCCTTCCCCCCCCTCGATCAGGGATACTGTACTTTTCTTGAACCTTCTTTCTTTCTCTTATCATACATTTTTCATTAGATTTGGGTTACAGGATAGACGCATGTATTTTCCAATTATGTACATTTAGGGTTGCATTTTCCGCGAAGAAGGCTATTTAGATATAAGACAATAGAGCCTTGAAGAACTCAATACCGATTTAAGCAGCGTGTATGAAGATCGAAGGTCGGGACCAAAGCGGTCTAACTCGAAATATGTATGCACAGGGCTGTCTGTAGTAATTTTCTTTAGTGGCTAAGGTCCCTGAACTATAGTGGTAATCTACCCAATATAGTGAGTAGATCACCTCTAAGTTTGAGACATGCCTTAAGGCTAATACGGTATTGAATTATTGCTTATTTTGATCACACACCAAGCAAGGAACATGTCTGATGTGCGAACTTTTTCGCCCCCGACCTTCGCATCGATTATCTAAAAGAGGTACCTACCTACCTGGGCGGGCAACGTTAAGCCATGTCTTTGTAAACATCCCCAATTGCCATGTTAAATCGATAACAATTACCTACTCTTGTTGCGTGGAGGCGACTTTCTAACGTGGGGGTTTGGGGGCTATACATATTCTATGCATATATGCATACCTAAGTGGATATTATCTAGCAGGGGCGGCGGGCGCTTACTTGCATAACTCCCACTCCTCCTTATCACATGCATCATGTCATGTCGTCCTCCCGGTTTCACTTGCATAAGCCCCGGCAAAAGCACTGATATTATGAAGTGCAGGTAAATTCGAATTCGTGCAACATTCCACACACCCGGTTCATTCTCTTGTTTTGATATAATAGACATATGCGGCGTAATCAATGCATACCAGGATCAGTCGTCGTCGAGTTGATGGCGTAATAATCCCTGCCCCTGAAACCCGGCTTCTACATCTGATATCAAACTGCGGCTGATGGTGGTTACCTAGCAGCCAGCCTACCTTGTACGTGAATGCCGGCACATATCTGATAATTGAGAGATGAGGACCTCATCAAGCTGAACCCCTGATGCGCCCTGAGGTTTCATTTTATTTGGGCAAACCTTTCTGCCACCTAGGAACCTACCTATACCTACCTATGATACAATGTCTGTTGCGAAGTTTGCTCTAGTCACTGGGTAATTATACTGAGTCTCAGAAGATATCGACTGCTCATACGGTCATTAACCTTCATATAGATGTGGTCGAGGTGGAATTGGAGAAGCGCTTGTTGTTGAGTATACTCGCCGCGGTCTCCACGCCATCGCCACCGTGCTTCCCCATGAAGCGAGTGACCACCTATCAGAGGCTGGAATCACATTCTTCACTCTTGACGTTACTGTCGAGAAGTCCATCATGGACTTAAAGGCTAGCGTTCAAAAGCTCACTGGGGGGCACCTCGATATCCTCGTGAACTGCGCGTACGTGAAAGCTCCCAATTCGATCATAGAACCTACCTAAAACTTGCAAATAACTACACGCGTGATTAACAAGCTATGTGGAAGTGGTATTCTTTACACTATGCCAGCCATTGACACAGATGTCGTCGCCGTACAGCGCATGTTCGACGTCAATGTGTTTGGGCCCATGCGAATGGTTCATCACTTCCACGACATGATTATCAGAAGCATAGGGACTATAGTGAACATCGGTTCCATTGGCGGGATCATGCCTTATACATATGGATGTGGGTTGGCTTCAAGGTTGATATGTTAGATCACCCCTAAACCCCCTTACTGATTCGAGCTTCAGCATCATATAACGCTACAAAGGCGGCACTCCAACACTGGTCAAGCACTCTGCGCATTGAAATGGCGCCATTCGAGTATGTTCTGCCGCATGTATTATCGGGGTATATAACTAATACACATCCCCATCTTAGTGTAAAGGTCATCACGGTACGTCTTGGTTCTAGGATGGACAAGAAATTTTATCGTTTACTAACTATAGTTGCCTCAGGTAATTTCCGGAGAAGTTAGTACCAATATCTTAAAGAGCGATGCGCATAGGCGTCTCCCAGAAGGTTAGGCATTTGAGAGAAGCTTCGTTAATGGATCCTAACTTTGACGCGACTAGGATCCTACTATTCTCCACTCGCGGAGAACTTTGAACAGCATGTCACGAGAATACCACGTAGGTAACTTCAACAACATTTACGTACCGATGATGAATATTACCTTATAACATGGCTAACTAAATATGTAGAAGGCTCTACTAATCGCTTCGACTATGCGGCGAATGTTGTTTCTCAGAGCCTGAAATCATCGCCGCCAGCATGGTTCTGGTACGGGAGCTTTACAGTTCTGGTTCGATTCCTTGATACCCTGGGCTGGCGCACTGTTTGGGCATGTACAGTCGTTTTTTCCCCTCGCAAATTTAAGTATTGCTGACGATCCTTTAGGACTCTATGCTATGGAATATGTTTGACTTGGGGAAGTTACAGAAGGCTCACAAACTTCGAAATAGTACCTGATAATGTTACCAATGTTAGTAACCAGCTGGGTAGATACATGTTTTCTAGCATCATTCTGTCACCTGTGTCAGATTTAGATAAAGTAAAAAGTGTATGACTTCATTACTTGGAGATTTATGACCCTTTGGGGATGTGAGGCTATGAGGCTTGCGCCTTGGCGTTATATGGCTTGCATTGTGACTGTGTAATAACGTACGTGACCTAGCTGCCTAGTTCAGGATTCAATCCTGAACTTACAGTATGTACCTACTTACGATATCTTCACTACGACTACGTAGATGATGTTTGGGAAGATCTATATGGGGGCACAAGAGATATCTCTTATCAGCAATATCAAGGTGCCTCCACGATGTGCATATAGATTATCAGGGCCATGCCAACTCATCTTGCAACGATCCGACGCGACGCGAGTTCGGTAACAACGTACGATCACCATGCATGTCTCAGATTAAGTACTCAGAACTAGCTTCAATATTCCGCCCTTGCTACACTGCTGCATAGGGCATACTGCTACTCTATCTCAATGCAGTTAGCGTCGTTCCTCCATCGACAATAAACCCGCAGCCAGTGACATAACTTGACCTGGGGCTGCACAGAAAAATGACTGCGTCGGCCACTTCTTCCGGTACTGCTATCCTGCCAATGGGGACTGCAGCTTCAATGATCTTAGTCAGCCCCTCCACGCCGTCCATGGCAGCCCGCACCATAGGGGTATCAGTCCACGACGGACACACACAGTTGACCCTGATGGCATGAGGTGCATTATCAAGAGCTGTCAGTTCCTGTGTGTCAGCTTTCATTGTGCGTCCATGTCGAGGAGACATAGCCTTATAGGCCGTACTCACCGCTATTCTTGCTCAATCCAAGTGCTGCATGCTTGGATGTAGTGTAAGGGATAACTCCTGGAGTGGCGATTAGGGAAGATCCAGAACCAAGGTTGACGATGGCTCCGCGCGTCGTTCCACGGTTAGGCGCAGAATGCGACACAGGTCGAGGCTCCTGGGCTCGCATTGCTATAGATGCCTCTCGTGTCACTAGGAACATGCCCACGGTATTGACGTCGAGGAACCGTCGAAGCTCGTCCAATGACAACACCGCGATATCGGCTGCCTCCTGGACGCCGATCTTGACGATAAAACAAGTCAGCAGAGTATCGCCATACATGATTCATGCTCGACTCGGTCATCTTACCCCCGCACAGTTAACGCAATAATCCATGCGGCTGAAAACGCGCATCATTCGACCTACGAGCCGACAGACGGATTCCTCCTCGGTGATATCGACGTGTACTGCCTCGCCATGGAATTGGCTGTTCGTGGCTACGGCTTTGCACTCATCCAAGACGCGAGCCGCTGCGTCAGTATTAACATCCGCAATCATCACGCCAGAAGCACCTTCTTTCGCGAACAGAATCGCACATGCTCTGCCAATGCCACTACCTGTAACGGTTTCCAGCAGTTAATGACACCTTCTACAGATAGGGCTGTACGTGTAACGGCAATACGGGCTGGAACGAGCGATTTACTTACCTCCACCAACTACTAACGCGTTGCCAGAAATATCCATTGTGTGCAGGCTGAGGTGTGAAATGGGTATGTATGAGATAAGGATCACTCTCTGACCTTTTGTGGCGTAGAAAAACCAAGGGCATATATACTTGGAGCGTCCAATCATGTCGGTGACTCGGTAGGATAAGTGGGAATAGGGGTAATGGGTTTCACGAAACCCCTAACCGACCCCCCTTTATCACATTATACACGACGATGAGTGTATCTAGGTAATCACCAAGGCTATCCATACTGTTTCGGTATATACATGACGCGTGATAGTGGAGAATAGGATGCCTAGAGTAGGTACTCTCGAGACGGGAGGGGGGACGGAGCTAGAGTTTCGCAAGGCAAGGGAAGTGAACGCCATGAGGACGTCATGTATGAGTTATTTTTCCTATGAATTCAAGCTCATATGCTAGTCATCAACGACTGAAGTTGCAATTGCCTCTTGGTCGGCGAGCTAACGCCACTAGATCGTCTACCTAGGTAGGTACCTATAACTCAGAATTCATGCGATGCGGTTCGAGTGCTACCCGGATCTAGCTTTTCCAGAGCTTAAATCTTACACATATCTATGCATGCTGCAGGAAACATGATTGAAAGACTAGGTAGCTTCCGCAGACCGACTATTTACCTACTATAATACCACGATACGGAGTATCATGCTAGAGATATGAGAACTAGAAGTGGCGGTAAAGTCGGCAGCCGACCACGGATGCGTGTACATTATTAACGACAAGTATGCAATGGTAGAATGTAAAGAACATATAGCATACAAGGAAAATTGGATGAAGTGAATCCGGAACCGGTTTTCGGTTCCACATCCTCTGGTGTGGCTTCGCCGGCCCCGAAGGCGCTCGCGATTCATGCCTTGACCTGAGAAAGGGGGTATCACTGAAATGGCGTATGGGATATCCAGAGTATTCCCCGGCCAAGAGAAAATACAGGATAGAAGACATAGAAAACATAGAAACCAATAATAAATATATCCACTGCTTCCTTTTCCTATGGCTACTAATAAACCAACATGAGAGTTTGACTATCATCCAAATCACTTTTCCACCGGTACAAGATCAAGCAATAAATTTCTTTACCACTTCGTCGTGTGGATGTCAAATATCCAGGGCAACAACAGCCATGTCTAACCCAGACGTTGATGTGGTGGAGTCACCTACTACGTGTAGTAGAGACAGCTCCAGCGCGGTCCTCATAAACCTGAAAGATGAGGGTCCCGGCGGCGATGTTGATTCGACATTTCTCGACAACGACCCCCCATGTATCGTGGGGATGGGTAAGTTGCCATCATATCCGTACAATACCTCGTGCTAGAAGTTCCTCTAACTAGATCACAGCGTGCCGTCTTCCCGGGGATATCCGCTGCCCCTCCGATCTCTGGGGTTTCCTAGCCGAGCAGAAGTCGGCTCAAGGACCTGTCCCGCCGGAGAGGTACAACATCGACGGCTTCTACGACCCTCAGGGGAGCCGAAGCGGAACAACCAATGTGCCCGGCGGGTATTTTATAAAAGAGGACATCCGCCAGTTCGACAACGCCTTTTTCGGCATCAATAATCTGGAGGCTACATATATGGATCCCCAGCAGCGTAAGCTACTGGAGGTCGTATATGAGTGCCTCGCGAGTGCTGGAACGTCCATGGAGAGCGTGGCTGGTTCCAATACCGGCGTTTATGTCGCTAACTTCTCCGTTGATTACCAACCCATGCTAACTCGCGATCCGGATTATTTGCACCGATACGTTGCTACCGGTTCAGGAGCCACCATAATGTCAAATAGGATCAGCCACGTTTTCAATCTCCACGGACCGAGGTATACTCCCCTTTCCTATATTTTTTAATCTCTGTGTATACCTACTAGGTAGTCTCCAGTGACGTATTACTGATGGAAAGGATTCTTCTAGTTTTACCATAGACACTGCGTGTTCATCATCCCTCTATGCCCTCCACCAAGCCTTAAATGCCATGAGGATGGATGATTGTGATAGCGTTATTGTGGCTAGCTGCAATATGATCATGTCCCCCGAGCTTCATATTGCTGCAGCCAAAAGCGGGGTTCTCTCACCCACGGGAACATGCCATACTTTCGATGCCTCAGCTGATGGATATGGCCGTGCCGAGGGCGTCAACGCCATTTACGTAAAACGCCTATCCGATGCCCTTAGGGACGGGAATCCCATCAGGGCAATTATACGCGGGAGTGCTGTAAACGCGTGAGTATCCTCAGTCTCGCTTTAATGGATCGATAATATACTAAAACTATGACGACGTAGGAGCGGGAAAACGCCCGGGATTTCACAGCCTAGTGGGAAGCTGCAAGAGGCGGTCATGCGCAAGGCGTACCAGAACGCCGGCCTAGACCGCGCCGACACTGACTATGTCGAATGCCATGGGACTGGCACTCCAGTTGGTGATCCTATAGAGGTCGATGCCATCGGGAAATGTTTTGCGCGACCTGAAGGACCTCCGCTTCTCATCGGATCAGTAAGTATCTCAGCATTTTGGGCTCTATTATCCGCTCCATATCATTAGATGTATAACCATTATCAAGGGAAACTGATCATGGATGGGATAGGTAAAAACAAATGTCGGACATAGTGAGGGAGCCAGTGGTCTCACTTCTATACTCAAGGTCGTCCAAGCCTTTGAGAATAATAAGATCCCGCCATCGCGAGGGATAGTCATGCTGAATCCCAAACGTGAGTTTAACCCCTTCCATATTGCCAATGGATGGTGGAAATCGACTAACGGCCTGTGTACACAGTCAATCTAGCAGAACACAACTTAGTAGTTGGCAAGAAGTTGGAAGAGTGGCCGCGAGCGCTTCGTCGCGCTAGCATCAACTCTTTCGGGTACGGTGGCGCCAACGCCCACCTTATTCTCGAGTCCACAGAGAGTTATCTCGGCTACGATTACTCAGCGAAACAAGAGTGCCAAATCAATGACTTGGCCGCGAAAGATGAACAGAAGCTTCTAGTTTTGCCTGTGTCAGCGGCGTCTCCCAACTCGCTAGATACACTTGTTCAGCAAATATCCGAAAGAGTAACACAGGTCCGCGATAAGGAGACAATCCAGAATTTAGCGTATACACTCGCCAAAGGCCGAGACTACCTACGGCACAAAAGTTTTCTTTTAGTTGACCATCAAGATGGTTGTGGGAAGCTCGTCCCCGTAACGACAGATGGAGCTACTCCGACAGGCACTGCCAATTTGCTGCCGCTTGGCTTTGTATTTACTGGACAAGGAGCACAATACGTTGGTATGGCTAAAGAGCTGATGCTTGAGAGTCAACATTTTCGCAATACGATCCGTCGTCTTGACAGCGTGCTTTGCACTCTAGCCCCGCCTCATGCGCCAGACTGGACACTTGAACAGACGTTGCTGAACGACAAAGACGTTCGTATCAACGAAGCGATCCGCAGCCAACCAATTTGCACTGCTGTCCAAATAGCACTTGTCGACCTGTTGCACAGCTGGGGCGTTCGTTTTACGTCAGTGGTTGGTCACTCGTCAGGCGAGATCGCCGCAGCCTATGCCGCTGGTTTCCTTACTTCCTCACAAGCTATTCTAGTAGCTTACTTCCGTGGCTATGCCGTAAGCAAGTTACTCTGTAAGGGGGCCATGATGGCGGTTGCTTTAAATCCCGAGGCAGCCAAGTCGCTCATTAAGAGCAAAGGGCTAGAGTCACAAGTCTGTGTTGCGTGTACTAACACACCTGAAAATGTGACGTTGAGTGGGACTCCGGATGGAATCGAAACCCTCGGCCAGGAACTACAAGGCCAGAATAAGTTTGCCCGAAAGCTAGAGACGGGCGGTCGCGCTTATCATTCCAATATGATGAAAGAAATAGGGTACTTATATGAGGAGCTTCTCACACCGTTATTCGATAGCAAGCTGCGCGGGAATGGCAGCAGTAACGACACGGTAGCTTCGGTGTTTAGCGCAAAAATGTATTCCTCCGTGGGCCATAGCCATAACAGTCTCGGTGGTATAAACAGTCAAACATACATGCCAGCGTATTGGAGAAAGAATCTAGAACAGCCAGTCCAGTTCGCAGCCGCACTCACGAACTTGGTGGTGGGGGGTGACAACGCTGTCCATTTGATAGAGATAGGCCCTCACGCGGCACTCAAGGGGCCCATCAAACAGATCCGGAAATCGCTTGGGCTAGACGAAAAGTCACTTCCCTACTCTTCGACGCTAGTCAGAAACCAAGATTCTGTATTCAGCATGAAGCTGCTAGCCGGCACGCTGTTTACATATGGTTGTCAGACGATGAACTGGGATGTGGTTAACGGACTCCCCGAATCAGGCTCAAGAATCCTTTACGATCTCGCACCATACCCATGGGATTATTCAGAGGGGCTGCTGTGGAGTGAACCGCGGGCCAGTTTTGAGATGAGGAACCGGAAGTACTTACGTCACGAACTCCTCGGCACACTAGCGCTCACGGGTAACGGCATCGACTTCACGTGGCGTAACCTCCTACGCCTAAACGAAACACCGTGGCTTCGAGACCACAGGTTAGAAGATCAAATCGTCTTCCCAGCTGCTGGATACATGGCGCTTGCCATCGAGGCCGTGTCGCAAATTACAGGCGTTAAGAATAAGCCGGCGATTCAGCTTGCCTTCGAGTTTCGCAACGTCAGTTTCATCGCTGCCCTCAACGTACCCGACGAGGATAGAGACGTTTATTCCGCGGCTAAGGACGTAGAATTGCATACCACTATGTCCGCACGTAAGATATCCAATGCCAACAGCTCGGCCGACTGGCACGACTTTTCTGTCTCATCATGGTTGGCTGGTCGTACCACAGTGCATTGTACGGGGAGCATTCGTTTGACCTCCCCACGCCGAGGCGCTGGGGTAGATGACAGTGTTACCTTGCAGAATACAAACGGCTTCGATACCTGGTCTATGAGTAGATGGTACACCAAATGGCACCAAGAAGGACTGTGCTTTGGTCCACACTTCCAATCCCTGACGAGTTTGCGAACTGACGGTAGTCGAAGTCGGCGCGAGGCTATTGGGACTACGAAGTTGCAGCCTCCCATTGCAGCAGGCGGCAATGGCTACCCCGTACACCCTATTACCATAGATGCAGCCCTCCAGGCAGCGATTCTCAGTACGACAGCAGGACTAGTGCCTGCGTTAAAAACCTGGCTCCCCGTTTTTATTGCGGAGTGTAGAATCCAGCCTGTACAAGGGGCGCTCACAACGGACGTGAACGGCGAGTATCAACCCGAGGCCGAGGCCGACAGCACGATCCACGCGTGTTCTGAGGAGACGGGTCTCTCTAGCAGAAGGATCGATGGTACGCTTCGAGGTTTCCATGGAATGCCTATAGTTGACTTTAGAGGCGGGCGCATCTCACTATATACCGGCAAGAATACCTCCGCAGAACAACAACCAGGGGGCGTCAGCGACGGTAGCAACAGCGACCGCCATCTTTCTCATGTGTACACCCAGCGCCAGCCGACTCTGAGGATACGCTGGAAACCCGACATCCAACGCCTGCACCCAGAAGGTGAAGTTCAGCTAAGGAATTATATAGCTTCCTTCATAGACCAACAGCATATGGACATGCGTGATGACGAGAGTCTTGCTGTCATTGGCGCCCTTTTAGATATTTCCGGGCATAAGAACCCACAGATGAGAGTCCTAGAGCTTGACGGAGACTCGTTCGGATACAAAGCCAAACAATGGCAGTCTATACTGGATAAAGACACGGCTTTCTCGCGTTGCCAGTCCTGGAATTTTGGGAATATGGATGAGGATGGAGACATACTAATAAATAGGGATGGCTATGAAGGCACTTTTGACGTTGCTCTGATTCCTAGAGTAAGTTATCTCTTATTTAGTTAAGAATGATGACTCGTTACAGTCCTTTGTCTCCTTGTCGAAATGGAAATAAACATACTGATGCTCGACTGTCCAGCACGATACTTCGAAACGGGTATGGGACCAGGCATCTAAGCAGGTCGTCAAGTTAGTCTCCGACCAAGGCATTATAATTATGCGGAAGTCAAAAGCTGCCATATCGGAGTTGAAAGCCGCCGGCTTTGGCGTATGGGATGCCGGGAAACAGGTTCTCTTAGCCGTACGGTCACCGCAAACGACCAGTTTAACAGGGCGTAATGTTTTGATCATAGTAAGTGTCTTTGCTTTAAGCACTAGGTTTTGCAGCCTGCGCACTGTAAGCAGCATAGTAGCTAACTTGTCGAAAAGAGAGCTGAAAATCCATCATCTGTCATAACAGACTTCGCGAACACTTTAGCAACATTTCTAAAGCAGATGACCAGTATAGCTCATGCGAGTATCGTCGCTCTCCGTCAACTTGATAGCACAAAGATCGTCGAAACGGACATATGCATATCTCTGCTAGAGGTGGAAAACGAGTTCCTAGCAACGATGAGCTCGCAAAACATGAATCGCCTACGTGCCATAACAGACACAGCGACAGATTTACTTTGGTTCACGGGTGCAGATATGCTGGGCGATATGATGAACCCAAATCTAACTCTTTCTGGTGGTCTCTCGCGCGCGTTAATGCTAGAGCAGCCAACATTGCGATACTCGATTCTTGATGTCGGCCCCCCAGAGAAGCTCGACTTCGCTACAGCCTGTAAAAACGCACTGGCAGTCTTAGTAGCCAAGTACGACAAAGACGATTGCGAATTTATTGAAAAGAAAGGCCTCTTGCACATCAGCAGGTATGGACCCGATTTTCAAACCAATGTCATTTTTCGACGGCGGTTAGGGCTGCAGGATGAGAGACAGATGCAGACAATTGCAGAGGCAAAGCGGGCACGACTATCGGTTGGTCGAGTCGGGGCGATGGACACGTTATTTTTCCAGCAGCTGTCGGAACTGGAACTGAGCCCGGAGAAGGTCAGGATATCTTCAGAAGACTACGTCGATATTGAGGTCAAGGCAGTGGGTCTCAACGCTAAGGATGTGTATGCAATAGGCGGACGCGTAGACACGCGTGATAAGACGACAGCCTTCGACTTTTCTGGTGTGGCAACAGCCGTAGGTCGCGATGTTAAACGCGTCAAAGTGGGAGACCGCGTTGTTGCTTCTGCGCCACACCATCTCGGGACGGCGGTACGAGTGCGGTCTGGATCCGTGCACAAGATGCTAGACGAGGAGCAATTCACAGTGGTGCCAACGTTGCTGCTCGTCTACAGCACTGCTCTGTACGCCATTAACGAGCGTGCACATCTACGTCGCGGGGAATCCATTCTAATACATGCAGGCTCTGGCGGCCTCGGCATTGCCGCAATCACTCTAGCCCAGAGGATAGGCGCTGTAGTCTACACCACCGTCGGGTCGCAGACTAAGCGCGACTACTTGATTAACCAATTAGGCATCCCACCGTCGCACATCTTCAGCTCCCGCGACTCATTTTTCGTCCAGGCCATAATGCAAGCCACCGACGGCCGTGGCGTCAACGTCGTCATCAATTCGCTGATCGGTGATTTGATGCACGAGAGCTGGCGCTGTCTAGCTGAGTTTGGGCGTTTTGTTGAGATCGGTAAGCGTGAGCTAATCGATGCTGGCAAGTTGGATATGCGCGTGTTCCTTCGCAACGCCACCTTTACTGCCTTTGATCTGTCCGAATTGTTCTATGCGAAAGACCCCTTCCATCGCGCCATCTGGGACAAACTGGTAGCCGAAACGCTACAGCTCTATCGCGCCAAAGAGATCCCGTCACTCCCCATGAAGGTTTTCGATGTTAGTCAAATTGCGCAGGCGTATCGGTATTTCGGCAGTAAAGACAGACTAGGTAAGGTTGTTATTTCGATGGAGAATCCCTGCGCCCGTATTCCGGTAAGTCATAGCCCAATACATGAAATATAACGTGAACGATGAATATTGACACTCCTCGCCATAGGTCGCACTAGCTACATATATGAGCGTGTTTGACGCTGAGAAAGTCTACCTCCTCGTTGGATGTCTAGGCGGTTTAGGACGTAGTCTCAGTCGATGGATGATGACACGGGGAGCCCGCCATTTCGTCTTCCTAGGTCGTTCCGGGGCCGATAAGCCCAGCGCACGACAGCTCGTCTCTCAGTTAGAAGAGGTCGGCGCTACCGTTAGAGTAGTACGTGGTGATGTCTCCAAGGCTGCCGACGTAACGGCCGCAGTTTCGACCTGTGTAACTGCGGGGCAGCGCATTGGTGGCGTCATTCAGGCAGCCATGGGACTCCATGAAGCCCTATTCACCCGCATGCCCAATGAAGCTTGGCATACGGGTATTGATCCCAAATGGCAAGGCACCTGGAATTTGCACAATGCGTTGCAGGTGCATATCGAGAAAGACAGACAAAACGAGCCCGACTTTTTCTTACTCACTTCGTCAGTCTCGGGGACCGTAGGTACAGCGACTGAGAGCAATTACTGCTCAGCGAATGGCTTCCTCGATGCCTTTTCGCGCTGGCGTCGGTCGCGCGGCCAACCTTGCGTCTCGGTTGGCCTAGGCATGATCTCAGAGGTAGGATACCTGCACGAGAACCCAGAGATAGAGGCACTCCTACTTCGAAAGGGGATTCAACCGCTTAACGAAGAAGAATTCCTCCAAGTCGTTGACCTGGCGCTAGCTAGTGAGGCAGTGTGCAACCCGAAGGAAGCACATCTACTCACTGGTCTAGAGCCAGCCGCGATTCGCGAGTTAAGTGTTCGCGGCTTCGACGTGACTAGCCACGGCACACTAATTGAGGCGCGCGCCGCCATATTGCTAGCTTCGTTGTTAGCTGAGAAGAAAGTCATCTCAGACTCCCAAGGCGGACAGATTTCGGTAGTGACAGCAGCACCATGGTTCAGAAACGTGCCCGCAGCTCTATCAGCCGCTTTTTCGCCAGAAGCTGATGCCGATACTATGCTAGAGGCCATTCTACGATTGATCAAGAAACGGTTCTCTAATCTCATTTTGATGCCTCCAGATCAAATCAATGAGAATAAACCGTTACCCGACTTTGGTGTCGACAGCATGATCGCATCCGAGTTCCGATCTTGGTTTTGGTCGGTCTTCCATGTCGATATCCCTTTCCTTGACATTATGAGTGCGCAAACACATATTATTAAGCTAGCTGAAGTCGTTGAGGCGAAATTGCAGGTAGCTACTAGTTAGAAGTATCAATGTTCTTCGAATGTGAGCCGTGGATTCTGGAACTCCAAGAACGAGAAAGTGGGTTCAAGAAAATGATTACGTAAAGTTCGGATCGGGGATACACGACCCGAGCCTTTTGCACGGACCATGCGTGGTGCTAGATGAGTCTCCATTAGTCATGCGCTAGTCGATGTTAGTACTAGCCTTAAAAACTACAGCTACCTACCTAGTACCGCCTTTTCTCATTAATTCCGGACGTCGTTGGACCCACATTAGAAAAAGGCTATACGCTTTACGGTTAGCACAAGGTGAGGCTCTATTGGTTCTAGTATAAAAATCAGCTCGATAAGAAATTTTGAAATGATAAGAAAATTAGTCATAATTTAGTAAGCAATTGGTTATTGGTTAGAAAAAATTTCACTGCAAAAAGAGTGGGACGCAAAACTGATGTTGTTAACCAACCCCAGATTCCATTGGCCGAAAACGGCTAGATCAGACATAAGGTGGGTCCAACGACGTCCGAAATTAATGAGAAAAGGCGGTAGGTACCTACATAATCGGAAGTGGGATTTACAAATGGTCTCTCTTTTTAGCCAGACTCGCATCTAAAAGAACCTGGAACCATCCTTATCTTTCTCACAATTATGTAAAGAGGCTTTCCCCTAACAGATCTCAAGACAACTTATTCTTCCATAGCCAAGATGCAGAATATGCAGTAAGTCCGACAGTGGAGAAGATACCGACCCAGACCTTTAAGACACCAAGGAGGACTTTTGTAGCGTACTCATCCGCTGCCTTAGCATCATTCGCTCTTGGGAACGGTTCATCTGGAACGGGGACTCCTAAGAATTTACACAGCGGTTCCCAGCCCTGGCTCAAGTCCATCTCCAGGAGTTGTCCTTTAGGAACAAGTGCTCTAACCCTATCATTATGAGCTGTGAGGATATCTACCAGTGCGGGCTTATTAGCGGCCAAACGGGGTCGGGATAATGGTATCGACTTACGAGGACCACCCTTTTCGATGAGGTCGGTTGGACTAGCGTTCTTATTATCTAGGCCAGCTAGCCGTAAAGTCGAACGACTGTATACACTTGCAAATTTGGCGAGGTACCTCCATCCTGGGATAGGGGCGAGAACAGCACCAAGCCACCACGGCGTAGTCCTGCTGGTTAGGGTCGCGATGCTGTTCCACCACTTCTCCGGATCCCTTCGGACCAACACAACTTTTGCGTCGGGATATATCTCCATCATCTCAGGCATAAAGTCGGACGGTGGAAGATCTGCAGTCCCCACGAAACCGGCAGTTGCCTTTCTTACAAGTTTCAAAGTCAGTTCCTTGTCGCCCGCTTCTCTTGCTTCGTATGCCTTGATCCATGTTGAGCAATAATCTTGAAGATGTTAGCTAGATGAGATAGGATAGTCACTCTTGCTAGCCGTACCATCGTCTCGAACTAAAATCTGCGTGCCTCCGTGAAGTATAGGTCCATCCACTAGTTTTTCTAGGGCCATGGACATTGATACAGTCCCAGTTCGCGAGTAGCCTGCTGATATAACCTGAACCTTCTTAGAAGGATCAGTTGGTATAGATGCGACCCCTCCCATGATGATCGTTGGCAAAGTGTAAGGTACTAAAACAGAAGACTGGAAGTTTTGTTGATAATCGGCCAAGGGGAAAATCAGGATGTTGGTGTTATTATTATGTTGGAAGGATTCCTCCGGACATGCGACCGTTGCAATATAAGCATGTCTGGTACCTACCAAGGTGTAGGTATGGCGCAATGATACGAACTAATGAAAGGGGTATCGCTATATTTGTTTTCTAGATATTATTATCTAGAAGGATATCCCTCTGATCCTATTAGTGACTAAAACTTATATTTGTAATTACAAGGTACTAGATGTATACGTGCATGGCCCCCAATCTGTTCCCTTTTTGAGTTCTCTGTCCCGCCCCGCCTCTTTCGTAAGAAGACAGAAAGGGTGGTGCGGAGTCTAAATAAACTAGTATGATAGGTCAAAAATTCTAGCCAATAAGAATCACATCCGTTTCTTTAGTATCCATATTTCGCTTAGGTGAGCCCTGAATTGAACTTTTCTTTCTTCTACACATACCGAGCGCTTACCTGGGATACCTAAAAATTCTAAAACCGCCTTTCTCCAGTCCCAATGATACTTTTCCATGCTAGGCAAGATAGACGGTAGCATTCATATGTTGCAACTGTAACCTTCTAATGCACTAGCATATGATTTCCAAGAACCCATTTTGTTCAAATCATGAATCTTACAGTACCCTCTCGCACGAAGGGGCTTAGCAATTTGGGTTTACCAGAAGGAGATCATCGAATGATACCTCTATATAAGGCTAACCGACCCATGAACTAGGCCATGTACCTACCCACAAGGGTCTTATTCACGTGCATGAACGGTGAATGGGGGCCAATGGTCTGGACATATCACGGATGCATTCAATTTATTCTGTGTAACTCCAGGCTTACGACAACGTCAAACAACGTTAAGCCAAAGTCAGGGTTTTGTTACCCAGTTACCAACCCATATGACCTAACAATTCGACTACGTAATTTGGACTTTATCATCAACCTCCTCTCCCTGGAGCCTTCATAGCCACTATCATTGCCTAGGTAGGTGATAACGTTATCTTACCTAACTTACCTACCTAGGAGTTATAATATAGCGAAATAACCTCAAAACCACCCTAGCTTTTACAAGGGGACAACGCTAATCTAAAGATCGTCGGAGATTAATTCTCACTTAAAAAGACCATCGCTTATCTAAGAGCCGAAAAGGGACCACCAATAACCTTAAACACCTCCACCTCCTGGATTAGTCACTCTAGTACGTCGTATTAGTCTCACTACTTGCCACATCTTTGCATGCTTGCAACCATCACTGACCGTCGCTAGCCCCGGCATCTCGATGGAAAAGGATTATGGGTGGCGGTCTCGGAAACTTTTATGATCCTTCAGTCTTTAGGTAGTTATTGGGAGTGAAGGTACGTACATGACCCCTGAAAAGGAAAATGACAACTGTAAATTCGGAACTACATGCCGGTAATCTTAAGTGGTAAGATATTCGCGACTTCCAACGGCTACCAGCAAACCTCTAATCTACCTAAACCAATCTAGAACTCCCGGTATCGAGGACAGTAGATGCTCCAGACGAGATTCCCAATATAGCTCAGTAACACAGCTTCGAGATACATCCGAAGATCGTGGGACAAGGATAAGTCATTCTTCGTCTCTTCCAGCGTCCGGCAGTATGTCGAAATGGCCTTGATAATCTCCTTATGGCATATCTTCTTCGCTTCCTCCTCTCCTACAGACCTCTCCTTCATGATAACCCAAATAGCGTTGAAAACATAGTCGTGTCCCGCTTGAACGGATGCAGCTCGTTCCTTTTCCCACGAATATAGATCATTGACCAGCCCCAAAGCTATGTAGGCCGGTCTAGCTAGTTTCGTACACAGGTCAAATTCGTCATCCGGAATGGTCAGTCCCATTCCAAAGGTCAAGGTACCGAACCAGATGCTAGAAGTGTGAGCTTTCATCGGAGAGGAGTTCTTTGGGGGTCGCTTAGACTCACCCTTCCCCCGCATCAATAGCTCGTGCTGGCATGTACTGGTCCAATGTCTCGAACGGTGACGACCGCGTCTTCGATGCCGACTGGACAAAACCAGCCCACGCCTTCATGGTAGTTCTGGCTCGCTCCGGGTCTTTGGCCATCATCTCGGAGAGAACTTGCGATTGAAGACGTTTCTCGGGGCGGGCTTTTGGGTCATTTTTACCCTCAAGAGCACCAGCCCCAAAGGCTTCCAGAAACACGCCGTTCTCACCCAGGTCCTTTTTCAAGTCAAAACTTTCCATCCAGTCTGCTTTCGAGTTAGCCACCCATCTCAAGTTGCTCCAACGTGCTACATGAGTACCGTCATAAAGAAAGGCATATTCGTTGGCGTATGAAATGATCTCGAGTCTGTCTGGCAAGCATTCCGGAACTGTAACAGACATGAAGCTATAAGGGTCGCCGAGGTTTCCATTGTAACCCATCACAGGTTGGATATATTTCGTCCAGTCTCTTTGAGCACGAAGAGTTCCATTGACTTCCTCGAGTGGGTCATTATGCACACGCAGTGGAATCCCGTAGTCAAGGCCATCCGTCTCGTAGACAGTCAGATCGACTTCTCTGGAATAGCGGAACTCCATGCTTTGAAGTCAGATTTCCCCAGACATCTGACTAAAGCATTGCTACCCGTCCAGACAGAGTCGGTCGCTCTAGGTAAAATATATGAGGGGGATCCAAACAACCTTGTTATGGCTCTCCATATTAACGACAGCACTTCATGTATCCAACACATCTTAGTCCAACCAACCAGGAAAGTGCAATATGCCTCTCGGATGATCAGCGGTGTGGACCTCTAGACTCGGTAATGCAAAAATGCTCCTTCGGTCCTAGCTTGGTGGTTATAGCAGGGGCTACAAGCCTTAAAGAGGAATCTTGGGCCGAAAAGATGCATTATCTCTATCCGCGATTCAATATGATATTACAGACATTTAGCGGGCCGCTCTCACATGTAGGTACGCACGCAGGCACTCTATATTGGAAATACGTGTGACGCTTTTCGTCACATTTTTAGGTTAGCTACTATTAAAGTGCCGAGATCCAGGTGTTGGACACTGGGGTGATTCAAAGTCGTAAATGAAGACATAATCTTACGTATTTATGAAGAAATAGTCAATTAGGTAAGTAAAGCAGTGCGCCTCCTACGTACGATATCCCCGAATAAGAATCAACCAAAATTACAACATCCCTACTTCCCCGTTTTGTTCACCAACATCCCAGGGACAATTAGAAAGGTCCTCTAACGGCATACCATTAATGCAGTACACCCACCCATCTTAATTCGAAACGAATAATACCTCGTTACCGAGAGACTGGATGGCGCTGCAAGATTATGACAGCTTCCCAATCAGGGTGGTAGCAACGTTATTGTTGGCTCAAATTGTTTGGTTTGCTTCCCTCGTTGTATATCGCCTATGTTTCTCACCCCTTTCCCGCTTCCCCGGACCCAAAATCGCCGCTGCTACTGGCTGGTACGAATTTTACTACCAAGTCTGGTGCAATGGCAAATATATATTTGAAATCGAAAAGATGCACAAGAAATATGGTGAATTTATCCCTTCCATTAACAAATCATAAAGTAGGCCGCTGATATCCGCTTCTAGGTCCCATAGTTCGCGTCAATCCGGATGAGCTTTCTATCAATGACCCGGATTTTTACAACGAGCTGTACGTCACCGAAAATAGACGACGAACTGATCATTATGATGCCTTTGGCAAGGGAATCGGCTTTGAAGGTTTGCATCTCATTATCACAACATCCCTTGTAACTTGATATAATACACGTCATATATGTACTAACAACTTGATTCAGATTCCCATCTATTTACCAAGGAACATGACCTTCATCGTATAAGGCGAAAGGCCCTAGAGCCATTTTTCTCCAAGTTGGGAGTCCATCGCTTACTGCCAGTTATCGCAGAGGTAGCTCTGCACTTGGAATCCCGACTTAGGGAATTTTCTGGTACCAACAAAGTCATTCGACTGGACCATGCTTTCTCCGCCTATGCCGGCGATGTCGTCGGACGAATGTGTCTCGATACTAAAGACCGCCGCGACCGCTTCCTAAATGAGGCGAATTTCTCACCAGATTGGTACGGAGATATTACATAATACTGCGAAACAATTGCTAAATGAGAGTCCAGGTTTAATGCCATGCTGATGATCATACGCTCTATACCAGTAGCTACTGCATTCCCATTATTAGTCTGGTAGGTTGGCGTCTATAATGTTTAAACGTACCTACTTAGAAACTAAACACCGCCCAGGATGATGAGTTATCTACCAGAAGATGTATTCGTGTGGCTATATCCCCGCGGTCAGGGACTTCGCAAACTGAGACAAGTAAAACTCTAACAATATTCAGCTAAACTAATAATTTCTAAGACTAATTCATGGGATAGAAAGCAAGAGAGAATATCCGTAAAGTTCTCACAACCGACTCGATAAAAGACGAGAATGTTTCGTCGTTATTCCACCATGTAGTCAACAGCGATATGCCAGAATCAGAGAAAACAGAGGGACGTCTCGTGATGGAAGCCCAGTTGATCCTTGCCGGGGGTACCTGGACTAGTGGGCGTACTATCGGAGTCGCGTCTTTCCACATCTTATCTCGGCCGCATTTGAGACATGGCGTCGAAGCAGAACTCCGAGATCTCATGGACAGATGGCCCCAATACGTGCCGACGTGGGCAGAGCTCGAAAAGCTTGTTTTGCTGCAGGCTATCATAAAGGAATCGCTTCGGTAAGATTTCGATCATCCCCACCCGGCTGATAAGTGATGCTGAGATCTGGAAAATCAGTATCAGTTATGGAGTCATGCATCGACTACCCCGGATCTCGCCCGATGTCCCTATTCAGTATAAAGACTATACTATCCCGGCAGGGGTAAGTACTAGTACCCCTGAATATCGTTTCGGAAGTCACCCACACTTAACCGTTTTCTAGGTGCCGGTAGGGATGTCGTCATATCTCATGCATACGGATCCTGCCGTGTACGAGTCGCCGTTCGAATTTATCCCTGAACGGTGGCTTGGGGAGGTTAGCCCGGCAATGAACAGAAACTACGTGCCGTTCGCTCGTGGCTCTAGGAACTGTCTCGGACTACAGTAAGGTTCCTTTAAACTTTTCTCATCTATACTGCTTCCGGCATGTTGACACTTTTGGTTTTCCTATTGTAGTCTAGCAATGGCCGAAGTTACATATGCCTTGGCGGTACTTTTTCGCCCAAACGGCCCTAAGTTAGAGCTCTTCGAGACAGACGAGAGCGATGTGCGACAAGTCCACGACTTCATGGTCGCAACGGCGAAACTAGATACGAAAGGTATACGGGCGTTTGTTCGCTAAAAAAGCAAAAGCAAAAGCAAGATTGAGTGCATCGAGATAAGAGCGCCAAGAAAAGGGGGCCAAAACAGGGGCGTCCAGGTGGGAAAGAATATAGGTAATTATTCTACTGTATTCAGAATAATTCTCGTCGGATGCGGCATGGAAGCATTCGATATCAGACGTTCGTAGGATTGTGCATATTAAATTGCAACATCATTTTCCCAAAGTTTGGCAGATCGTAGCATTCAATATAAAGGAATATTACCTCTATCGCGTGGGATAGGGTGGCATTGCTTGTGAGATTGTCGGCTCGGTACCGATAGGTAAGAACATTGAAGGATCTTGGAACGACCGATGAATAAATTGAACGAATTAAACGAATCTCATGATTTCTCATGATTTTACATTATATTGCATAAACGAGGGAATGTTTATTCTCAGCTGGGCAATGTTTATTGTGGAGGTCTCTATGTGGGATGGTGGGGTGGTGAGATTCGAGCGGGTTCTGTTTAGTGGCGTGGGAATATTTTAAGGTCGAGGAAGTTGCCGGGCTGGGGGAAGGGTTTTCGTTTGGCCCTATTTTTTAGCTCTATAGTTTAAATACGACTATAACTTCTTCACCAAGTATTTCCAAGACCTTGTTATCGGGTACATGCATACAACCATCTCAGTAAAACTTCAACACGTGGCTTGTTATGGCATAGCGTGCCTAGAAGAAATGGAAGAATTCTATTTCAAAACGGTTTTACGCCCCTTTTGAGCGCATATTTCCGTGGTATTCGTGGTATTCGTGGTATTAGAGCCAATCCTTCGCCTCGGCTTACGTTAGAGGGAGCATGCATTGTAACCACATGCCATTCTAGTCCAGAGGGTCGTAGGGATCGTGAGGGTCGTAAGCATGCGTTACAACCCCATAGTCGTGATGGTGGGGTGGAGATCTATCTGCCCAAATCAGTAATACTTCCTATTCAGATCAATATGAGTCGCTCGCTGCCGAAATACTAATTAGTTGCCGGTCGTTCTCGTAATATTTGGCGCGCATTAGTCTGTCGCTGTCAACTCTAAGAATCCTATCTTTCGTCGTCTTGTTCGCATCGTAAACCTTCAAGACCCAGAGCCGTTATGTCGTCGCAGTGGTCGCAAGGAGTTGTGCCGCCCCCGGCGGGCGTCGAACCCAACTTCATCAATCCCGAGAATCAAATGGCTGGGAATATCGTAATCCACACCATATTCCTCACCCTAAGCACCTTATCAGTTATTATGAGGATATACACGCGACTATATGTCTCTCGAGTTACTCTTGGCGTGGACGATTGTGAGTTTATTTCTTGAGTAGACAGCAACGGCTGCGTTAAACATCACGATAACTAATGCTTGGAAACTATAGATCTTTGCCTTTTAGCATACGCAAGTCACTTCCAAGTGTTTATCTCCGAGTTTAGGAACTAACCAACATAATAGGCCGCCACAGCAACCTATTCAGGTCTACTACTTACGTGTACGTTGGTATATCTGTTATGATTGTCTTTTCGTCTCCATTTGAACTGTTTTTCTAATTTCGTTAACAGGTTTCCATTGGGGAATTGGTCGTCATATATGGGACGAGCCGGCAATATGGCTCATTCCGGCGTTGAAGGTTAGCTCTCAGGATATTCGCGATATATTTAAACGACAAGCAATACTAACGGCGTCCTCCATAGTTTCAAACCATTGCAGCACAAATATACTTCGTGGCAACCACCGTTATCAAACTCAGTCTCCTTTTCTTATACCGTCGTATATTCAATCTGCAGAAAACCGCGAAGTGGTTCGTTAATGGCGGGATTGTCCTCGTTACGCTTATGGGCGTATCTATCTTACTTGCCATCATCTTCTTTTGCTTCCCGGTTGAGAAGGCATGGAACAACTCCATCCCGGGACATTGTTCCTCTCCAGCTCCGGTATCCTACCTTTCTGGCGCATGGAATGCCTTCGTGGATATCTATGTCCTTATCCTTCCTATCCCTCTCCTCTGGGGGCTGAACATGGGGCCAAAGCGAAAGATAAGACTTGGTGCCGTTTTTGGAATCGGTATCTTGTAAGTCATGTCCGGTAACCATTCCAAGTTGTTACCTCCACTAATGCCCCTATTTCTAGTGGTTGCGCAGCCAGTCTTGTGCGTCTGGGGATGACACCTCTCCTACAGAGCGATCTGGATTCCACTTACAATATCGCCAAAGTTTCGGTCTGGGCGTAAGTCCCCCCTGAGGAAATATTGAGGTCAAATGGAAGGTCTAACAATCATCTAGCACTTTGGAAATAAACGTCGGGCTTATCTGCTCTTGTCTCATGCTCCTACCAGCCTTCCTCAGACACCACCTACCGGAATCAGCCAAGTCATATTTCCGATCTATTACATTCTCGAAGGGATCTGGATCCGCGAAAGCTTCTACTGGTCCATCACAGAAGTGGGGAGGTGTTTACCAACATAAAGTGAGCTCGGATTCTCAGAATCTAGTTACGTTTGGGGAGGAAAACAAGATATTAAGGACAAATACCTTCACGATGGAAACCGTCCGCGCACCGCCGGATCTAGAACGCGGTAACCCTAACATAACTCGATTCTAGGGCAATTCCACAACAAACGCTGGACCCGTCGATCTATCTAGAGGTTTGCCCCCTTATGAGCAGCACTAAGTCATCACTGTGCTATCCGATATGCAATCTGAAAATCCTCTCCCGTCTCCGGATATGATGACCTAAGCCGAGCGGAGTATAGCTACCGTCTTACACTCCGTCAGCACAGAGTACATCAACCACCTCCCACTAGCCGAAAACAACTCATTCGCCACCAATTATAACGCTGGCTTACATTCAATATCTTACCACCGGATGTTTATTCCGGCAAATTTACGAAGATCTATGGGAAATATGAATAAAATTCATTTACAACGGGGGCTTGGGCTGACATGAATGGATGGACATTCTATGATCGCGTCTTGGGTCCCAATTACGATTGTATTATAGCATCTTAATACAACGAGTATATAAGTTATCCGCATTTTACATACCTACATTGCCCTTAGCCTATCTACCTTGGCTTCTATATTCTGGCCTGCGTTGATGATAAGCCCACCACCACATACACCTAGTACTCATGTCAGCTTCGATGCAACTCTCCCTTTCACTTAGCGCCGGCGGAGACACGTCATATGATAAACCACATGTGCACGCGAAGCATTGCCCTCAAATTATTGCATTGATGAGGTTCCCTTATATCAAGCTATTAACCTATGTCCTTTAACAACGATATCTAATGATAGATTATTTGTCGCCGTATTAGGGGAACGTTGATCTGTTAATAGTTGATTAAGAAAAATGACGTATCGGACCTGTAAAATATCTCGCAGAAGAACCCACCCCCCAAACAGACGCACGTATCAAGAAGTCGCGAATTAATACTCGTCTAAGGTATGGGTCGCGGAATAATTGTTAAGGACTGCATGCACCTTTTATTAATTGAACCGCCTGCTGTGGTATTTGGACTGATACGTTTTTGAATTGAAATTAAAAAAAGAAAGCCGCCTCTTATAAGAGGGGGTATGAAATAGACGGACGTCGAAAAATAAATGCATCCCCCGCCGGGCTCGAACCGGCAACCTTTAGATTAGAAGTCTAACGCGCTACCATTGCGCCAGGAGGACCAAGACCCATCTCATCTTTCGGGTTGATTTTAGGCCGGATAAAGCACCCTATATTTCCTATTCCAGGGTCTGTGCGCAGATTGGCTAGAAACTGTATGTGTGCGGGGCACACAGGATGCGCATAGATGAGATGACGACAAAAGAATCGGTTACAAAGGAAGAGTCATGGTTCTAAAAGAGATACTCAAGCAGAAGTTGATATCGTTGTAATGTGTGCGGGCAGGCGGGTAAGTGCAGTCTGCAAGTTTACCTAGAGACCTGTTGCCAGATTCATGAAAAATACCCCACGTAGTGTAGGCTGTACCTACCTCACAGGGTACTTTCCATCTTTGCCTGAACGCTAAAAGGTTATTCGAACGCCAGCATGGAATCAGTAAGAACCACTTCCTTCCTTAACACCTTTCGATCTCCTACTTCGACTACATAAACAATCAAACTCCCCATTGATTTTCACGAAAGAAAGATGGAGATCCTATACGGAATAGGAGTGGGTTTCTATTACATTTACGCTTCTCTCCCCGATCTTGTTGGGTGCTATTTATGGAGTCTCGGACTCCTCGAATGTTCAACGAGACCACACTCGAATGCTGGTTGATGCGAGAAATCCAGTACCCAATGCATCAAGCCTTGTGGAGAAGTCATCGCCATCAGAACCAATGTGGTTTCGTGGTAAGAATCCACAAGTGACCCAAGCAAAAGGGCATCAACTCCGCAAGCCACGCACGTAGTCCCTTTGCCGAGAACCCCAAAGCGTCGCTATTTTCGCCGAATAACAGTTGTAACGTGAGCACCGTTACCAGTGTCGCATCCCTCGCGAATACCGTCCAATAAACGATCCGTCTACTTGATACTGCTTTCGGCGTTTTGGTAGATGCGAGAAGCATGGAAATACCCAATGTAAAGGTTTGCGTACCCAAAAGTCGCGCTAGGAGACGAGCTGACGGCGGAATGGGAGCAGCCACCGCCACGGATAAGGGAGTTTGGGGAGAGACCACGAATACCAACCCCCCCATGAGTTTCATGACGCCCTCGGTTAAGAACAAAAACCTTAATGGCGATGTTGATTTCGTCGACATTTTGCTATAATTTAAGTGTGCGTAAACAAGAACGATTGCTGTTAGGAATGAGGAATAGGACCTATCATACGAGCCGTAGACTACGACTTGTAGTCCTAGCAAATCACGATTTTGAATCCTGTCTGACTAAGACTCAAACGGTTGTTCGGCGGTGCCCTGTAGGGCTACTATTTAACCCTTGACCATACCACGATATCTTACGCCAAGACATTTCCACGATCTTAGTTCATTTGCCATCAGCCGCACAACTAGTCCTGTTTTCTAATTCAAGATTCGATGAATCTGTTTCGTTGTCATGTTGAATGCGCCTTCATCGCTTCGAAAGAATGTTATGGTCAAGGGTTAAATAGTGAGCACCTCTAGGGCTGTCTTGCGAGAAGAGCCTGCAGTAGCGTCGACGCCTCAGAACTAAACTCTGATGCGGGCTCTTCGAAAGGTAGGTACCTACCCAATAAACCACAACGACCGTTTCCCACTAAACAACACTATTAAAAGTCTTTGCGTGCAGCGTCTCGAACCTCGAAATGTGGTTTCTGACTAAGCGGTGAATCTGATCGTCGGCACACGTACACTAATATAAGGCTTTGCGTTAGAGAATCAGCTAGATGCGCTGATCAGCAAGACGCCAGGCGATCTTCCCCAGTTATTTGGTGAAGTCAAGGCCGCCTGTATGGAGAGCTGAAATATGCCAAGACTTCTCAACCACTGAAATAGATGAGAGGGAAGAGGATAGCCTATGAACTCATGCCTGCCCTGGTACTCTAATGTAACAGCGCATTGACGGCATCACTTCGCCGCGGGTTTACAAAAGGAATATCAACCACGCATGCCCCATCTTACGATTTATGATGGAGTTAGGTCTATATTCTCTCGCCTAGACCTTGGAAGCCCCCTAGGGGCATACCACTACGTTGATTTGAAAATGGTTTGAGAGGGATAGAGGAACTATTGAGCAAAGACGACACGATGTCGCATATGAGCACAGCACCGCGTGGGAGGGGAGCATTTGATGCTATTCCTCAGTCGCATAATCGAAATGGGAGCCCAGGGGTTTTTGACGGGCTAGATGAATATGGCGACCATAGGGCTCGAGGATCTGACCGCCGATATGCCGAAGCGCACTATGAGGCCCCTATCGGATCTACAATTGAGGACGAGGGCCCTCCTGAGTACCATAGTAACCGGTCACGATCCAACTCAAGGATGGACTACAGCGAAGCATCAATGTCAACGGCCTATAAACCCGACATGGTCATCTACAGCGAAATTTCCATGGATGCCCCGTTACTCATGGATCGAGAACGTCCAAATTACAAGCCATCAGCATTACGATGGCCATTCTTGACGACTTTACTATTCGTTATACTAGCTTTGGTGGGGTTGGTTGCGTGGGCTCTACACGTTTTACCTGTTGTTAATAGTGAGCTTGACATTATCAGTGCTCTCAGTGCAAGAGATATCCAAGGTCCGATCTTGGACTCGGCTGCCTTTGTTCCCCATTTTAACGACGACTCTGTGGTTGGTCGCGCCGTGACCACCGAGATTGCTTCTCAGTCAATCTCCCAGTCAATATCCCAGTCAATCTCTCAGTCAATCTCTCAGCCTACCTCTCAGCCTGCCTCGCAACCTGCCTCGCAACCTGCCTCCCAGCCCGCCTCCCGGACTACCTCTCAATCTTGGTCTCAGCCATCGGAAACCTTGTCACCAGCCGCGGGTGACTTTGGGCATGTGGGTGCCCAAACCGTTACAGAACCAGCTCCCCTAACCACATCAGCGGCGCGTACGACCAATGGAGGTACATCTATGTCTACTACCTTGCCGGCGTGGTCTAGGCCAAAGAGCGACTTCGGCAACGCTGGAGGGACCGTAACCGTCTCAGAAAGCACGAGACCAAAACCGACAATAGCGTCTTCGAAGGCAAGCGAAGACTTCGGCAATGTTGGATCAAAGACGGTCTCGAATGAAATCACAGCAACCGTGCCCTCCTCAGATCATGGAATCGTGGGAACCATTACAGTCTCAACGACGGAACCCCAAATACCCACCTTCGTAACACCTGTTGTGGCCACCACGACAGATTCAGCAGGCATAATGATAACTTCGACAAGCATTCCAGCACCTGTTTCAACACCTCAAACAGTCACCCTAACAGACTCCCAAGGGCAACCCACAGCCACGCAAGAAACCCATGTCCTCGTCACCCCCTCCATCAGCATCCAGACTGACTCGCAGGGCGTGCCCACTGCCACGGCAACGTACTACCCCTCCCTCCCCTCGAGCAAAAACTCCGACAACAACAACCAGAACATCAAAGTCTACACCATCAGCTACGGCTCTTACTTCATCGGCATGTTCCTCCCCACCCTTCTAGCCATCCTCCTCGCGATCCCAATTCGCATCCTCGACGTAAACGCCAAGATCCTCCAGCCATGGCACGAACTCACCCACTCCCGCGGCGGTGCCCCTGGCCGTGAGTCCCTCATTCTCGACACCTCGGGCTGGCAATCCATCCTCTCCAGCCTGCGTTCGCTAGCCGGGGGGCAGGCTCTCGTCTTCCTAACCTCGATCCTGGTTCTCGTATCGGCGCTGCTAATCCCGCTGTCAGCCGAAGCTGTGGCATTTGATTTAAAGGGCCACGGGTGCGTTGAGGGCAGCGGGTCTGCAAAAAACTGCGCGTACGTGCTCGCGGTATTCGACCAGGCGGCCAAAGCCACCATAGCGCTTCTCGGAATCATGGGGATCGCTACCCTAGCTATCCTCGCGCAACTCGTGCGCTGGAAATCGGGCGTCAGCACGAATCCCTGGAGTATATGCGGAACGGCATCGCTGGCCTTGAACCCGGACGTTAGACGCTTATTTACAAGTTTGCCTGCGGGTAGCGATGCGGGGAAGATGCCGAAGGGGCTTTTGGAGAGCGTGCTGGAGGATCGCTGGTTTAAGTTGGATTATTTCCGTGGCGTGAATGGAACGGTTGAGTACGGGATTATGTTGCGTGGCGACAGTGGCAATGTGCCTATGCTGGTTGGGGGCGACGTCAAGGAGCCGATGGATCATCACGCGGCCCCTACAGCTGCGAAGCATCATTTGCCCTTTTTGATGTTGGGGTATGCAGGTCGGTTGATGTTTTTGTTCGTGCTGTGTGGGTTGTTGGCTCTAATATTGTATTACAATAACACTGGTGGCGATACACCGTTTGAGAGATTCATGGATAGTGAATCTTTCGGGGTGCGGTTCTTGTTCACCGGTGTTGGTGTGATTATCAGTTTCTTCTGGGCTTCGTTCTTTAGCAGTAAGTCTTCTTTCCCTTTATTGGACCCCTTTTCCCTTTCTGTCTTATCAGGGACAACACCTATTTGGGTATAGAATCTTCCAACTAACAATCCACAAGGCATCGCGGTCCTAAGCCCTTACCAACTCCTCGCCAGCTCACCTCAGCAGGCGGGACGCTCGATTCTGCTCGCGCCACCAACCAACGCATTCTCGGGTCTTTGGTCGGCGATTCGTCGACGACATAGTTTCCTCGCCGTTGTGGCGGTGACATCGATCCTCTCGGAATTCCTGACTATCTTCCTCAGTAACGTGCCCTTCCGCGTCACCCAGACCTTCCTAATCCACAACATCTGCACGTGGTCCGCTGTTGGCATCCTCTGCATCATGGTGCTCGTGGTCGTTGGCTCGTTCTTCGTCGCGTGGCCGCACATGCCCGTAGACCCGAGCACTATCGCGGGGGCCATGTATTACGTGTGCGACTCGTGGATGCTCGCCCGCTTCGAGGGCCTGAGCGCGATGAAACGCCGCGATAGGGACTGGCATGTCAAGGAGATGAATTTGAAATATGAATTTGGCGAGATTAGAGGTGCCTCCGGTGTCGTGAGGATAGGAGTCGACGCGACGACATCGGGCGGCACGGTATGGGCGTAATAAAATAGACTGGACGTATCAATATACCCTTAGACATAAATATTAATGTATATCTACTTCTGCAGGTACTTTGGATGTCTTATGCTGTGTTACGTCGCCGTCAATCCCATCGTCATTATTATCGTCATTACTAGCTCGGTACATGTCAGCTTCAGCTACCCCTTACACGCTACCTACTAGGTACACATGTAGGTACCCAGATAGATATGAATACTTCGCTCCTAATAGATTAACTAAGTCTGCAGCGTATGATAGGGCAAGATCGAGTCATCTCAATAAATGCACGTTGGTCAAATGTCCAGCCTTGAAGTGTTGAGAATTCTATTCCGTCAATAGTTCCCGTAAAAGAGTGAGGTCATGCAGACTCGGGATGCAAGTCACACATTAACCCCTAATAGGAAACCAAAAAAAGCATTAAAAAAGCAAATATGATTTCCCGTTAAGTCCAAGGTATCGTATCGAAGACAGGGCAGGGGGTGTGGCACGGCACGTACCATAGCACGTACCGTAATGTACACTTAGACCTCTTAGTAACAGCCATGAATGAGTAGAATCGCCAATATTCCTCCCAGATAAACTCCAACTTAACCTAACCCACACCGGTTCCCCATCGGTTCAGCGGGATGTGCTATGATACTATAACATCGCTATATCATAATTGATCTCTACTATTGGATCACCCCTCGATCAATCAATCATCCCATCATCATCCCCAATCAATCCATCCATCTCTCCATCCATCCCATTAGTCAACCCAGAATCCAACCAACGACATCACCCAGCCGAACCCGCCAGCCCGCGTCTCACCTACCATCAGCATTAGTCCAGAAAAAACAATCCGCACGCCCCTTAGCCGCCCAAGCAACGACGCAACGACGATCATCGAGAGTAAGGGCTCTAATTGGACACGTCCATGGGGTCCGCGCCCGCGCGTCCGCCGTCGTAATTGGTCGGGCAGATCCAGCTCCCAGGTTTGGGCGGCGGAGATCTTTTTTAATTTTCCTAAACATAAAATGTAGGTACTTCGTACTTACGTTGCTGCTGATTTGTGTGACGAGCCCGTGCGTGCATTGGTTGGTTGGCCCCCTTAGGAATTGAATTGGGGTCCGGGGCCACAACAACGACGAGGTGAGGTGGGAGATGTGTTCCCATCGCGGATCTGGAGGAACGCATCACGTTGGGCTATTTAGGTAATTTTTTGTTAGTGATGGTTTGGGGTCATGGGACGTACAATGACGGATATATAAGTTCACCGAGGATGTAGAGATAGTTCCACATGCATCACTGCGTCCCCTCATCCCATGATATAAATACAAACATCCAATACCTACCTACATATACAACAGCATCTATAAAACCCCATCGATAACCCAGCAAAGCAAAGCCCAATACCAGCAAATCCGAACCCCCCATTCCCGCACCCAAAATGCATCTCCACCACATCCTCCCCTCCCTCATCCTCCCCAGCACAGTCCTCAGCCTCCCAACAAGCCCTACGACAACCTCCCCGGACGACTCCAGCTCGACCTGCAGTCTATACCCGTACCCCTCTCCGCCGACGAACCCACCGTCGTGTTGGGCATGGGAAACCCAACCGGGCGATCCATCCAACTACTGCGGACCCACCACGCTCTCCATAGTCGCATCCGCCAGCACCACCTCATCAACCTGGCTTGACGGTTGTACTTCCCTTCGCGATGCCCAGGTCGCTTCGAATCGAGATTACCTCCTAGCGACGTATTCGACAGACAATTTCAACACGCTACTCACGTCAGGTGAATGTGCGTTCCAAGTACAGCCTGCAACACCGCCGTCAAGCGATCAGGTATACATCGGGGGGACCGATGTCGTCGATGTGCTCGGGTCCGCTATCGATGCCGCTAAAGCCTCGGGTGGGAAGAACGGCGTGGAGGGATCAATGACTTGTGCGCCTGGCGAAGTAAAGTGGAGGGTCGTGCCTATATGAATGACTAAGGGGATATGCGAACGGAGTCCGCTATACGAGTCATCTAGTTGAGTCAGCTAGCCCCAAATTTACACTCACTTCACACACAGAAAAGAGTCCAGACTCTGTCGGAATAAATGTGTCCTTCAACTTCATTTGAGCCGAAGCCGTCTGGTACCGCATCACGTAGAAATCTCAAGGTTGAAAAACGATCAAATACTTTTGTATTGCAGTAGGGCGCCTATAGCGAATGTCTCTCCCTAGTCCAATGATTAATACTTCCCCGACCCAAGACTGAGGGTCTTCCGCAAACTCCTGAATGAAATGCATCGTCCTTGGACGCTATAATTCATTAGACAGGAAGCGCCGAGCCGAATTACGCAGGTAGAGGTCGGGATGGTATGCGGTTTAAAGGAGTAAAAGACGAAAAACCTCAACGTAGCGTAGTCGATGCGGCGCAAATAACCATATACAAATGCAAATAATTTTATCTGATCTTCTTGTCCCGTCCGCCCTCGTTCTGTTCTGTCCTCCAGTGAAAACACAAATTCCTTGCTCAGCAATGAAATTTTTATCTTGCTGTCTTCGTCTTCATTGCTTCGTTCGTCGTTTCCAGTCAGTCGCTCCGAAGCTACGCTGACCTTTATTTACCAGGGATGCCCCGTAGATTGCTCCTCGGAACAGTAATTAGTAGGGATTCGCCCGGGTTAATTGGCCAGCCAGCATCGCTTTGCCATCTAGTGATGTGCATATGCGTCATAACAGCGTAACCATCGTAAAGAGGTTCTCCAGGCTTGACAACCTCCCCTCGGAAGCCGTCAAGACCCCAAGACACCTCGGAGGGTATAGGAGTTCAAGTCGTGATGCCGTGAATGGTCGCCCATAAATTGCTGTATGGTGTATCCAGAGATGGTTCATTTGTCGATCATCGTGATGAGGGTATTGTAAAAATGGAACGATGTGCACCATTGTTCCCCTTAAATTTTTCTTTTCCATGCAACACTGCAACCTTTCACCATCGCAAACTCCATCATCTTGCAGTTCTTTCCCAATCCAGGACGGCCTGAGAAAGTTAAGATGGAAGTCGAATAAAACAATAATCAAAATCAAATCTCATATTACAAGATATTATTAGCGGAAATCGTCGGCATGAAAAAGAGATTAAAAAACAATGCGAGTCGAAGTATCGATCGAGATGCGAAAAAATCGTGCTGCGACAGGCCGAACCTTGGCGTCAGGTCAATGAAGGCAATAAGTCTATGTCATAAGTCGTCTCTCGTTGTGTTGTACTTGTGATGACGGAGATCCAACGCTCGTCGTGGAGGCGGATTGGTCGATGGGGTGATGCAAAAGAAGCCGAGGTTTCAAAACGTCGTGACCGTCGTGCCTTTTTTGCCAATCCCAAGAATTGAAGCCTATGCCATAGCGATGAGCAGTAAAGCAAAGCTAGAAGGAATTGGAAAATCATTCGAGAAGCGTCTAGGTCCATGCGGCTCACGGCTTATCGTTGCTTCCCATGTCCTTCATGTCGTATTTTATAGAAACAGTTGTATCAATGGTAACGAGCAGTGCCAGCGCTACGTCCTGCATCTGACGAATCTGTGTGTGGGCCAGGTCAGTACTAATAACACCATCAAACATCCGAAGTCATTACTAACCGCTACCTCTTTGCATATGACCACGGGTACGTCCACCGAAACCTTGACCAGCCTCTCCCCATTCCGGACCTCGAGGTTGTCTATCGGGAGCATTGCGGTTACCTGTTCCATTCGCTCCAGGCCTTTGACTTCCGATAGCCCCAGGCGTCTCCCTGGCACGTATGTGCGAAGCGCTCGAGTCAAATCCTAGACTTATAGAGCTCATGTTATTCGCCAATAAGGCGTCGGTACTCGAAGCCGCATTCTGACCTGATGTCGGGGTTAAATTGGGCGGCGTGGTCAACGAGGTTTGGGAAAAGTCACCATAGCGGGCCCCGAGGCCATTTCCAAGGCCAGCATAGCTCGAACCGGACGGCGCAGGGCTCGGGCTATGCGTGCGCAGATCCGCGAAGCTCTTAGCAGCCCTAAGGTTATTCGGTATGCCGGTGTCTGGGCTACCAGGGAGCTCCAACGTTGGGCCCTGTCTACCAAGAGCGTGGTAGGCGCTAGATCCAATGCGGGACTCAGTGAAGTCGTACGTAGCAGCACGACTTAGGCCACGTCGGTGGTCTTCCCAAGAGACGTTAGGGAGCTGGCTCTGGGCATGGACGGGGGGCGAGTTCTGCGGTCGCTTCATGATCTGGATCTGCCTTCGATCAGCTTCGCCAACGGATCTGTGCTCCAAGCCCATATTATGGGCAAGGATATGTATCTGCCGTCGCTGCTCGGGGGTAACGTCGGGGGAGAAGATATGGACTTCGCGGGACGGATCGCTCTTGAAGAGAGTAAGCTGCGTATAAAACTCAAGTGTAGTTGGGTCATTTAGGTCAACATCTCCTACAAGATTTGTTAGCAAAGTCGTTGTCTCCGAGCAGCATGATCTCGAGAAACTCACGTAAAGGAGAATTACTTGGTTGCTTGTTAACGCTCACACCAAGAGCCTGAAGCGCGCTTTGTTGGTGCATAGGAAGCGGCGCTCTGTGTTGTTCCTCAAGTTGACCTCGCTTTTCACGCTTCTCCCGATCGATCCGGTCGCGCTCATCTTGCGGAAGCATCTTCTTGTATTCAACGCGCAACTTCCTACCCATAACCTCCAACCCATTCATCTTCTGAATTACAACGGCAGTGTCCTCGGCAGTTGAGAAGTTGGCGAAAGCAAGTCCTCGGAAAACACCCTTATCGAAGTGGTAGTTAAACGCATACGGTTGAGGGAGATTCATCGAAGCCATAAGGCCTTGAAGGATCTCCTTACGACACTGGAACTGGATATTCTTGATAACGATAGCTGTAGGAATAAGCTGCTCGGAATCGGACGCTCCAGGAGTAGCCATCATTCCCCGAGCATCAGCAGCAGAACCGGCCATGCTAGATAGATCATGATCATTCCCATTCATCGACATATTCGGGTCATATAGTTGAGGCATAGAATGGACGCCCAAGCCTGATTGATCAGTCCAATTCTAATGTTTCATATTCTGATCAGCGACAATTCTCCATATTCTAAAAACGCGAAGGGGGTACTCACCGTAGGTAGAGCGGCTCGGCGATTTACAGCCCTCACCGCTAACCTACCGTTACCATTCATGGGGCCGTTCATAGTAGCTACTCCGCCATTATATCCCCACGTCTGACTGTTCTCCAACATGTAACCAGATTGCATACCACTAGGTGCGACGCGGTCGAATCTAGACAGCGATTCATATCCTGCACCGCCACCGATTCGATCGTCATGTCCGTATAAGGAAGGGGATCCCATATGCTGATTAAGAGACTCGAGCGGCCTCTGTCCCGACCGATTACCAAGACCGGAGGGTAGACCAACGGTAGCATAACCTTGTCTTGTCGACCCCGGCGACCGGTTTGCCGTGTTCGGATAATCGTAATACATATCGTGTTGTTGATTCATGGTTGCCACAACAATATTGAGGGCTGAGGCAGCTGCTGATGGGAGCCAGCAGGCTGCAGCTCCCTTTATTACGCGTATATAGATAGGCGAAAAACGCCTAGATGATGTCGGCGATGTCCGAACTCGAACTGGCGACTTCTCCTTAGTCTCTGAAGAGACAAGAGACGAGGGAAGAGACAAAGCGTCTTCGTCAAAGTCGCAGTGTCTCTCAGAAAGCGAAGGTGTTCGGCAGAAAAGATAGGTAGTGTCGGTCGATGGGACAACGGATAGTTATGGCTGGTTGGCTGAAAAAGTTAGGCAGGATTGGCTGTGCAGTAAAATGCAGGAAGCCGAGAGATTAAGTCGGGTAGTACGCCGTGACGGAGCTGAAATACCGAATATTTGATGTTGTTGTACCACTGGGAGGTTGCCAAATCTTTCCAAGGTATATATGATAGGTCCTCAAACCTCTAGAAAGGGGACTTGGACCTGTCCTGAAAGTGATTGCGGTGGAGAAAAAAAATTGGCCTGCAGCGAGGGCAAGTTGAAAAAAGGCGGCGAAGAATTGCGGGCTTGACCGCAGGGACCCTTCCAACCTGGGTAAGTCGGGTTTTTTCTTTTCTTTCACTTTTATTTTTTCTTCGCCTTTTTTTTATTATTTTAATTCCTCCTCTTCCGCCAAAATAGGCCAAGGGCTAGTCCTGGAATGTTTAGCGCCTCTTGATAGAAACACTTCAGAAAAAAAAAACTCAGAATCGCTTTGGCAACAGAGCTTCGTCGGAGACAAAGTCAAAATAATGGCTATTGCTAACTGAGTTTTCTTTTTTTCCGATGGCGTTTTGTGGTAAATGGCTTGTAGTGAGGGAATGGAGGCTGTGCTCGCACGCGACGCGCAAAACGTTTAGGTCCAATAGAGCGACTTTTCCAAGTAGGCTGTATGCTGTAGGCTGTAGGGGGTAAATTTTGGCAAGGGTATAAATAAGTGAGTGAGGCGGTGATGGGTCAACCGGGGAACCTCTTGCGATTCCTAATAACAGCTAGAGAGGTCTCGGCGCACTCGATACGTAACAAGATTGGATGGTCGACTGAAGCAGAAGCTCAAAGCCAATACCTATCAGGTCGAGTATCGGATGGGTAGCAGCAACAATAAAGGTCGACTGGCTGACCTAAAAGTTACCAACCTAACAGTACGAGATATAGTCCACTCTAAATTTCCTTAGAGGGGTATGTATCTCCCCTATGTCAGGTAGTGGATAAGTCAGCTACCTATTAGGCCTAGGTAGTAAGGAGTTAGGGGAGTCAGCTGGAGTAGTATAGGTAACTGAATCTGTTTGGCACCTTAATAAAGCTGTTGTCGAGATCTTGGTGCGGCAGAATAATAGTGCAGGTCGAAAACGAGAAGACCAATCAGAATGTAGAATGATGGTGAGGAGATATACTCTTATAGGTACAACAAGGAACGGCACAGCAACTCGGAGTATGCCGCGGGATAAGATGGAGATATACCCAGGTGTCGCAAGAATATGCAGGAGTAGAAATAGAGAAGGGGGAAAGGAGATTATGGCAAAATGCCTTATGAGAAGATGAGAACCATCAAGTCGATATAATGAGATGATATGTTATTAGGTAGTATTGGTAAATTTCGAGAAGAGATGAAGAAAAATATCAAGCTAGATTTTTTTTCTGTCAACTCGTCAAGCATGTAGCAGGTATGGAAACTTGGCACTTGAATGATTCCCAGGGACGCAGGGGGGAAGAAGGGGGGGACGCTTGATTGGGTAAGATGGGTAAGATGGGTAAAGATGGTGGAACCGTCGATAGTTGACGGGGGATAAAGGACTATGGAGACTTAAAGAACCCAGCAACCTAGCAACCTGGTAACAAAAACAAAACGTCAGAAGTTTAAACAGCACGAAATTTATTATGATGGGAGCCCTGGAGTGAGTGATAAGGAGCATGGCAGGCAGGTGCCAGGTGGTATCGGGTCCGGTACTTGGGTACTTCCCACACTTCTCATACTTCCCATACCTTCCCATACATTATCATTGGAAACTATCAATCAGTTGCAGCTGCTAGTTGGAAAGGAAGGGGGGGCCGTCGTGGCTTGCAAGGTAAACTTAGTGCAAGCCTATTGGCTCCAACGAATTAAAATTAGATTTACACTGTGCTCGGAGCATTAATTGGCCTGTTCTTCAGAGTATACCTCAGGGTATAAATGCGAGCTTAGGCCAGCCCTAGGACCCCATAACCCTGTAATTCCGTACAGTACGATACAAAGTAACATAACTTTTATTACCGTACAACTATTGAAACCCCATCATAAAAAAAATATGTTATGGTGCACGGGGCAACGAGAAGCGGGAAGCTCGAACATCATCGTCATCAACCATGAAAATCTACCATCTACTGCAACAAGAAAGACAATGTAAACACGTTCGATTCAAGGATCTCTGACACTGCAGCATCTCAGAATCACGAGTTCACCCACGCGTTACATGTGTAGTATACATCTCATTATACCCATGTTTAAGCTTCAAGTTCGCCAGATCCCTTAACTTAACCTTAAATAAAGTTAAGTTTCTTTTCTTTCCCTTCCACGCTAGGTCAGCATCTGTCACTTCCATATGAATCACATAGGTCAATACCGATATTAAATATCAAATATATTTTGTAGATTAATAGTCTCAACATTTTCCAATCTTTTCTAAGCTAGGTATCTTATCATACCTACCTTGTATACCATAATAATCATGTCAACTCCAATTCGGCTGAAATCCCCCAAGTATCTTCAATCTTCATCATTAATACGGAATTATATCTACTCGTTGCGATGGGTCCTATCACGGGACACAAGGCTGTCGGCAACAGAGACAGAAGCCTCGTGAGCATTCCCTCACACCCTCTTTTCCAACCGCTCCGCTTTTCAACACAAGACATCAAATGACCTATCTTAACATCCCACATAAATCAATGCGGAATGATTGATTGACTGCTTGATTTCTTCAACTACATCAAATCCACCAGTTTGCTTCTGCAACTTTGCAACTTTGAAGCCGGATATGTGGTTTCTATCCCACTTCATGCAGGCATGGAAAGCTACGGGGTCGCCTAACCTATGTCTCCAATTGCCGGCCAAGGCACAATGGCACATACGAGGTTATTTTGTCGCATACACCATCGAAGCCGGGTCTTGTACCCTGTTGGTGAAAAGGAGGGGGTCTGTGGAGCTTTTTTATGAGTCGTCGGCCTCTACGGCGGCCATACAGATTCGACGAAAGACGTGAAACATGCATGCATAGCGTCTCGATCATACAGACTCCAAAAACGTCAATCCAGGTGAGTGAACAATGAGTAACCTCGATAGCTAGGGTGGACCATAAGCCCGTATCTGCCAACCCGCCAATTCAATTAATGTATTAAAATGTATATAGTATTAATAAACAGTATATATGGAACTTATACTATGTTTTATAGTTTATAAAACGTTATTAATGTTTAATAATAATATTTTTAATACTTAAGTAAATATATATTTATTATAAATAAAAATATTTTTTTTTTTATAAAGTTTTTAATTTAATAAATTAAAACGAAAAAACGATGTTAACTTTTATTATTAAATTTTATAACTTATTAATAAAAGAGAAAATAAAGTAAAAACTATATAAGTAAATATTTATTAAACTTAAAGAAAAATATAATTTATTTTTACTTTTTATTAAATATATATTATATATTATTTATTTTTTATTTTATTTTTTAATTTTATATTAATATTCGAATTTTATAATTTACTTATTTAATTAATTTTCTTATTTTAACGTTATATTTAAGTAATTATTCGAAGTTTAACACGAATCGACGTTAATAAAATTAATCGTTTTATTATAAAAAAAATTATAAACTTTTAAAAAAAAAATAAATTATTTAATTATTTATATTCGAATTTTTTTTTCTTTTTTAAATAAATATTATTAAATATTAAAATTATAAAACCTTTTATTTTAAACATTTAATTTTTAAAAAGTAATTAAGAAAAATCGATGTTTATTATATTAAATTTTTAACTTATTTTAAAATGAATATATCTTATTTTAACAATGAGTTTTATTTAAATATAAAGTACGATAATATTTAAAAAAACTTATAAATATAATAATATTTAAATAAAAATCAAACGATTTTTATTAATTATTATTTATCTTTTTATTATTTAAATTTTTAATATTATTTTTCTTACGGTTAATATTTAATTTTTAAAAAAGGTTATTTATTAATTTAACGTGTTTAATTTAATTCTTTTTTTTTATTAAACGAAATAATAATAATAATAATAATAAATATTAACGTTAAAGGATCGTTATTTATATAATTATTTTAAAGTTTTATTAAAAATATATTAAACATGTTAAATTAAATTTTATATTTTATATTTAAATATAAAATTTTTATAACTTATTTAATAATTTATATTTTTAAATATACGCCGTAACGGTTTATATTATATTTTTTTTACCGGAAAGCGAAAAAAAAGAAAATATAAAAAAAACGGTATTATTAATAAAATTAAGTACGTACTTACTTAATAAAAACTACGTTAAATATAAATTTAATTACTTTAAAATATTATTATTAATATATAACATCGTTTTTTAAATTTATTAAAAATATTATCTTTTATATTTTTATAATTTTTTCGTAATAATAATAATAACAATAATAAAAATTATAATAATTAATTTTATTATAAAACGAAATTAAAAAATTACGAAATAATAACGTTATTACGCGAAAAACTTTTAATTATTTTTTTTATAAATAATACGATATATATATAAATAAAATTTTTTATTTATACTATTTTTAAAATTAACCGTAAATAAAACTTTTACAAAAACTTTATAAACTTAATTTTAATTTTATAAACCTTTAATTATTAACTTAAAAAAAAATCGATATTTAATAAACTTTTTTTACGCTCGAAATTTTATTTTTAAATAATAATTTAAGTTTACGTTTTTTTAATTTTAAATATTTTTTAATAAAATAAATAACTTTTAAATATATAATTATTTAATAAATAAATTATTATAAATAAATATTATAACTTATTTTTTTAAATAATAATTATTTATCACTAAATATTAAAATTATATATATACGTTTATTTAATAAATAAACCGGACTTAATATAAATATTAAAAAGTTAATTATATTAAAAATATACGTATTATTATTTATTTTATTTTATATTATTTAAGTTATAAAACGAAATTAAAAAACTTAAAAATAATAACGTTATTACGCGAAAAGTTTTTAATTATTTTTATTATAAAAAATACGATATATATATAAACGAAGCTTTTTATTTATTTTATTTTTAAAATTAAAAACTAACGAAACTTTTACGAACTTAACGAAAATTTTATAAATTAAATTTCGATTTTATAAATATTTAATTATTAGTTTTTTTTTTAATTAAACGTAAAATAATTTTTATAAATAAAAATATAATAAAAAAAATAATAAAATAAATAAATATTTAATAAATATACGGCTTTTATAATCGTACTTAATAATGTAAAGCTATAATATTTTTTTAATTAATTAAAACTAAGCTTTTATAAAAACTTTATTATTTTAATAATATAATTTAAATCTAAATATATGTTTTTTAATTAATCGAAATATTTATCGATAAATCTTTATATTTTTAAAATTAAGCTTAAATAATTAAGTATATAAGTATTACTTACGTTATATAAAACCGGAAAAACGCCGGTAAAACGTATATATATTATCTTATATATATTAAGTGGGAAATTAAATACCGTAATTTAAACTTTTAAATTTAATTTTAAAATTTATATTTTTTCGTAATATTAAATTTTTAATTAATTATTTTACATTTAAAACATTTTTAAAAGTTTAATAATTAAAATAATTTAATTACTTTTATAACGCGTTTTCGAATAAACTTAATTATATTAAAATTAATAAAAAATTAAATTAAAGTTTTATAATCGAAATTAAACTAAACTAAAATTAACTCGAATTAATCAAAATAATAATTAACTTTTAACCTTAAATATTATAATTAAATAAAAGTTTAAAAGTTAAAAAAAAAAATAACATATAATTTAAATTAAACGTTTTTAATTAAATTAAATTAAAAAAATTAAAATATCGAATAAATTAAATTACGAATAATTAAAATTAATCGAATATATAATAAAATTTTAATATAATTTAAAACGCATTCGAATTAACATTAAACCCTTTTTTAATATAACACGTATATTAATTAAAATTATATAACGTAAATAATATTAATTATAAATATTTTAATATTTAATTATTTACTTTTTTTAATTTTTAACGAACATGTAAAATATACACTATTTTTTAAAAAAAAAAAAAAAACTTTATATTATACGAAGTAATTTATTTAATTTAATTTAATTTAACTTATAATAATATATTTTATTATATTATTATTAATTCGTAACGTTATTTACAATATTTAAAATAAAAATCGAAAATATTTATATAATAATTATAATTATATATATAATTTTAAACTTAATTTAATTTAATTTTAAACGATATAACCCTTATTTATATAAAATTTCCTTTATTATATATATATTAAAAAGTTTTAACTTAAATATTTAAAAATTTATTCGGTAATAATTTTTAAAATTATTTTTATTATAAAAATATTATTTATATAATAATTATTTTAAATTTATATATACTTTATATATTTTTTTAAATATATTAATAATATTAAACTTAAGTTATTTTTTTTTACGAATTAAAAACATAAAAATAAATATTTAAATATAATCATTATAATATAACGCGTAAAATCCTTATTATTTATTTTTATAAAAATATTTTTTTAAATAATTTTTTTTAAAACTTTATTTACTTAAATTACTAATTTAAATATTATTTTTTTAAATTTTTACTTTATATTTATTATATATATTATAAAATTAAAACTTTAACCCGACTTTTCAATTATAATAAAATATATATCCCGAATTATAAATAAATTATCGTTATACGATAATTTACCCGTAATTAACCATAATTAATAAATCGTGACTATTTTTTAAAAAATGAAAATAAATATTAACATTATTAAAAGTAATGTTTATACGTTTAATATTAATTATTATACCTAAAATTAACGTAATAAAACTTAAAATTAACGTTATACTTTTAAAAATCGATATTATAACTTTAAAAAAAAATGTTACTATCCTTAAAATAAATATTACCACCTTTAAAGTAAATATTACCGCCCTTAAAAAAAATGTTATTATTTTTAAAACTAATATTATTATCCTTAAAGTAAATATTATTACGCTTAAAATAAATATTATTAATATTAATACCCGGTTTAATAACTTTAAATCTCGTTTTACCGCTTCGTAAATTCTTTTTTTCAATTATTATTCTTATATATTAAAATATTAATTATACGTTTATTATAAAAACGAAAATATAATTTCATATTTCGTTAATAATAACGTTAATAATCATATAATTACATTATAACCTTTTAAAAATTCGAATAATATAATTATTAATAAACTTAAAATTACGGTCGAAAAAATTAAAAATATGCTAAATAAAAGTTTATATATTAATTTATAATTAACATTAATTATTTTCTTAAATTATAAATTAAATATAATTTTTTACAAGTTAAATATAAATAATAATAAAACTTATAATAATAAATTATAAAAACTTTTATATATATATAATATTATTACGTTACGTAATTAATACTTTAATAA